>NC_141855.1:9837480-9990044 GCF_024713525.1 Acromyrmex echinatior | reverse complement strand
TTTAAATGGGGGATAAAAAATAATTATCATCGTACATCTCTGATTTTTCGATCTCTCCTTAATTATAATACTTATGTAATTCAGTAAATAATTTTTTTAAGGTAAAAAAAAGTCGTTTCTTAGAATTTAATAATTTTTATAGAATACAACATCATTAATGTATATATATAATATTAATTTTTTTAATCAAATTGTCAAATTAATATATTACCATTATGTGTCATCATAGCGACCTCATTGCGGTTCATGAATACCAGTTTATTTTTCACGAATTCATCATCATTCCACCTTTATGAACCCTTATAATGTTCCGCACCACCCTTTGCATTTTACATCATTGAATTTTGTGGTAGTCGGAAAGGATGGTCTGACCTGCACACAGGACGCTTGACTCGATGTTTATCGACTGGATCGTTTGGCGCCGGCGCTTATGCCACCCTCATTTTCATCTTCCACCCTTACACAGCCCGTATCTCGATACCATCGCTGTTTATCGTATTTAATGCTCATGTTCACGGACATACGTCGACTAAATGGCGCACGATAACAACAGAGAAAAACATCTAAATACGATACTTTCGCAAAAATGTATTTTTAATTATTATATTGTAATAATATAAATATAAAATTCTATCTTGCATATAAATAATTTTAGTATTATATTTTGGTGACATAAGACGCTTCTGAATTCACGCGAAACTAAACACCGATCGATGATCGCGTCTCGAAGACGCTTGAATCAAGCGGAAATATCACCGGCCATGCCTTTTACTCTCGTAAAATGTCCTTTATATTCTTTGTTGGATCGCTTCCAGAAGCGATTTGCATTTAACGAAGCTACTTTGTTCTCGTTGCTTGCGTTGTCGGGGCTTTTCCCCGGGACATAGATTACTACGGGGCACGTAAATATTTAAAATTTGCAGGAACGCTGACTAACGAAAAAGAGGAGATTTGAGAAAAAGTTATATATGTACATGATGGTGTAACTATATGGATGGTAAAGTTAACGCGTGTTGTCACGTTTATTCATCTATCCGATAACTGTGACATGAATTGTGAAAACTGTTTGCCAACTGTTTGATAGATTAATTAATAAACAAAACTGTTATTGTATCTGATTAATAGACAGAACTGTTTCTGCAATGTACAAAGCTATCTTTATAAGGAAGCAGGAGACTTTTAAAGTTACGCCATTGAGTCTGGAGAGCAGTTGAATGCACGAGACTCATTAAATCCGTACTAAGGACCGCGGTTTTCTCTGGAAAAAAGGAACAAGTTTTAGGGTGAAGAGTTTCACTGGTGGTCTCCGTAAGACACTTCAAGCAACACGACCAACATTGAAAGGGAAAACACTTGTGAGTACTTCACTGATACATGTGACCTTATGTTCGTGATATTCATCGCTGTTTTTAATATAATTTAATATAATTAATATATATGTATTTTTTCTCCTTATCTCTTCCACATTCAAACAATTTTAATGAATTAAACATGACCTTTCATTTGCAATTCTATAATTTAAATAATAACAATTAATACTGTTATAATTTTGATCAAATTAATTTTTAATTTTATTTTAATCAAATAAAATATGCTGAAAATTACAATTATTGTTCCAAACTGTAAAGAGATTTATTTAGCAATTATCGATTGTAATAAAATCTGCATAATAACAGTTCATAATATTTTTAAAGAGCATAACTTCACGGTTATCTTTATGCGTCATTGATTATGATAATCGTTCTGATTGCGACTTGTTAGCAGCTCGTTAATCTTACTCACTAAAGAACCTTTAATTATTGCAAATCAAATAACGAAGGTTCGATAATTAAATATTCTGAACAGCATCTGAAGATCCCAGGAATTCTGAAATTTTCCAACTATGCAGTTTCCATGTTTTTTTTTAGTTATTTAATTCGATTTCTTGATACGGCTGATGTAGTGATTTAAATCTGGAATTTTGTATGAAATTTTTATAAAATTTTTATGTAACTTTTAAATTGTAATATTATGACAATTTTATAAAATCTTGATAGTTTTCATAATATGTAATCAAGATGCATTCAAGTTATTAAAATCCCAAATGAACTTATTTATAATCAATCGTAACGCTTAATGCAGAGCTCAATACAAAGTAATAAGCTGCGTTGAACATAAACAAAACGTTTACACAGGAGATAAAGTCAAAGACTTCCTCTAAACTTCATCCCGATTAATTCAAGCATAACACGAAGAAGACGATTCACGTCGTAGCTCGGTCGTACTTAATAACTTCACATGCGGCTGAGCAATATCGATCCGGAAGTCCCGACCAGCGCAGAGTCGTCCTGGCGCAGGATAACAGGTGCTTCTCGCCCCTCCCTCTCAGAGAAACTCACACTCGCGCGCCGCCAAGACCTTCGTGAGCTCAACCGGTCTCTCGGTTTTGGAACAGTTTCGAACTTGCTCCTCGCGCTACCACGTGCCAATATTTACCAGGATATCACGAAAGAGGATTTCTACTTCTGTGTAGAGATCGAGCGGTCAAAAGTCAAAGGCAACATGCGTGGCAATAAGAAGAGAAAGGATTCGCCTTTCGACACGCAATAGGAAGGAGAGGACACGCCAAGTTAGAAGGATAAGCATGAGAGCGTGTTCATGGCGAAGATTGCCAAGGACAATAGAATCCTTGGCGAAGGATCAGAGGAGCAGGACGCTGGGTTGGTATACGAAACGACGCTGAGCTTTCGTGCGCGATGCTGATTGGAGGAACGAGGGGGGGGAATGCCTCCCCCGATTCAAGTTTCATTCGAACGCGTCGTATGATACGTCAGCCTCAGTTCGACCGACTTTTAATCATTTCCAGACTTAATCAAATTATGTGGCCTCCTTATTTTTTATGTGTTCTTTTAAATGAACAATAACGCAGTGTGCGATTGTCGCATCGCACGATATGATAAAATATATTTTCGCTATTTTGAAATGAATGAAGAATTAAACAGCCAGCCGGCGATCGATACTCGAGAACGTTAAGTCAAGAAAACTTATAAATAAATTGAGATTTTGGAAAAGAACTATGTAAGAGAAATTTGTATTCTCTCTTTTATACGAAACTACGTACTGCATAAAATTATTGAAACAAATATATTTATTAAAATAGTTATATAAAATTATTGATTTATATTAAATGCAAACAATTTAAGCATAAGGGCATATATTTTGATTGTTATACTAAATGTTTAAATTATCTCTGCACAAAGCATATTCTTTGTATATGCGTGTACCGCAAAATTGCATGAAAAATAAATAACAAAAACAAAATAAATATTAAATAACATGTGAATAAAATATGGATTTAATGCCGATTAACTGAAATTGTTATCATTATCATTGTTATGGCTAACTGCTATTGCAGACTGTTACAAACAGTCGATATATTCCGCGTTCTTTTCTTAATACACAACACATTAAAGAACCATAGTTGTTAAACAAAAAAATTTAGCATTAAATTTTTCTAAGATACAATAAGTACTTGTTTCTTCTACACTTTCTGTTATATTATTTGCTCATCAAGCTACCTTCCATCCAAAAAGACAGAAGCAAAGTACGGCGTTTCTGAGAAAGGTCCGTCATCGTTCAACATGTCTGACACAACACGCCACCGAACGCACCGCGTGTAGGAGTACACTCGATAGGCACCCAAGTAGCGGGGAACCGAGACCCTTTCTCCGGTTCGCGCCACGTACAGCGCACAGTAGATCGTGCGATCCCCTCGTTCCTTATTCTAATGAATCCGGTTAGCCTTAAATATGGTCGGGGGGCCTCCCCTTTTATTGGTTCCCGGATCGAGGGATTCCCCGGGGCCCGAAGTCACACGATATCGGCCCCTTTTCCACGACGGCGACATCTCACCGCACCGCGTCGCGTCGATGGGATGCTCCTCTTCCCCTCTTCCCCTCTCCCCCCTCTTACAGAGGTCCAGACTGAAGAGTACAGGAGTACCCACCGTGTGCGCGTAATCGGAGAAGCGCCGCTAATTATTGCCCTAATCAAGCACGTGATTATGGACGATTACGGAGCGTGTTCCTCGGCGAATCTTAATTACGTATCGCCTTTGCAGCGCTCAACCCTCGAGTGGCACAACTGAGATCATGTAAGCCTCTCTCCGTAAAAGGATTCTATTAATCCTTTTATGAAGATGGCAAAGAAGATGGCACCGACGTGCCACTCATAATATGCGATGAATAAATACATAATATTAATATTGAATGTGTAACATTAACAATTGTTATATAATATGAATAATATGATTGAGATTCAGGTAATACTTCAATTCATTCTTTCCTCATCCTCTTATATATGACGCATTTTTATTTCACGCTTTATTTCGATTATACGTTTCTCTTTACTTAAAATGTATTATCATAATTATATGAATTATGTAAAAAATTATAGGAAAATTGTTGATACAAAATCAACATTTGTGTGACAATCTAAACATAACATACTATAAACCATAATCGAAGATCTATAGCCGTTTCGGAGAATGTGAAGAAAAATATCTCTTATAGATTGCCCATAGTGACAAAAGAATTAATCCCAAGATAATATGAACACATTGCACGTTCCCAGAAACTCGGCTTGTTATCTCTGTTGAAAGACATATTGTCTACGAAGTCTGACATGCGGCATATATGTATATCCAGTTGCAAAGACGCAACAACGTGTAACGGCGAGAAGATCGAACGAAAATCGGGCAACGAGCCAAGCAAATAGCCGAATTAAATGCATCGCGATGGGAACACGATCGAGGTCACAATAACACGTTATTTCGAGATCTCTTTCACGGGCATCGCCTGTAATAATACCGCGTAATAATTCATTATGCGAACGAGCGCGACCGCTGTGGCAGCCGTACTTGTAACATCGATATTGCGTTTATCGCGTTTTTCGCCGATATCAGACGAAATTTATGCAGCCGCGTTGAAATTGCAGTAGCTCGTATATTCGTGGACGCATCGCGTGTCAAATAAATTCACATTCGGTAGCAAAAAAAAAAAAAAAAAGAGTAGAGAATTCATCCTGACAGGGCATAGCTTCGATCTGTACTATGGCGGACTATGTGAAAGAGGAGACAGATATTACCCAACTAGTACAGAAACACATTTTTGAATTTAATTCCAGATTCAACGTAAATAACAAAAACTCAGGTAAATCGAGAAAGATCTAATAATATGGTAATTAACTTTAATATTTGTAATAAATTAAGGATCCTTTATAATCTCCATTAGATCAATCATAAAAAGTTCGATAGCTCTAATTTTCAATATATATAATTACCAACAAAGTTTATAATATTGGAATCTAAATAAAAAGCATCTATGTCGACCATATAAAAGCCGCAATTTCGTTTACACGACGATCAATCGCTAAAAAATTCAATAGCTCTATAATTCCTGATAATGTTATTACACGTATTAATAGAGTTAATAATAATTACATAAAAATATAATTATTATATAAAATAATATATTATTATATAAAAAGATAATTATTAATGGAACTAATTGGTATTTAGATAAAAAGCATTTATGTCGAGAGAGTGTAGAACGTACAGATAAATCGCAATTTCATTCGCACGACGCATATTTCAGAGATACTAGCCGACGATAAGTATATCCACTCCCTGATGACAAAACGCTTAGAAAATGAAAAAGACTGCAGTTGTAAGCGCAACGCTTGACGCGTATTATATTTTGCTGAAACGATACCGGGTATGCAAGTGAATATACGAAAGCGTCAAGTCGATAAGGAGGAAGAGGAGGGAATATGTTCGTGCCCGCGCGCAATTTTCTAGTACGTGGACTTATCGATCGCCCGGCAACGCTCCTTAATACGCGGACAAGACATCTGCGGTATCGCGATAAATAAGTTACGCTTTTCCACAATTCACTCAACCCGATTATTATCAATATCGTGTTTGTCGCACAATTCCTTCCATTACGAAAAACACACCTAAGAACGGTGGAATTCACACGAGGACGAACGGTCTCCATCTCGATCTCGTTTCGATACATCGCGTGAGTTAATTATACATTTATCAATACAACAATCAATTAATTTACTGAACTTGACATTCTAGTTGATTGTTAACATTGCGAAATTATTTTCTCGTTGCGATAAAATAATGTAGATCTAAATTGTTGTTATAGCAGCAAGGCTCTCTTAATTTTTATTGGCTTTCTTATATCGGAATAAAACTTTTATAAAGCTACACGAAGCTTACGATAATAACGCCCTGTGATCTAAAATAATGTATTATTTCTATTATTTTATCATATATAATATTACTATTAATAATAATAAATTGACAAATATTAAAGCCAGTCACTGTTTATTATTTTATCATTGATATCCTCTTATGTCTTTCATGTATTATTACTACATATTATTAATATATATCTCTTAAAATACAGATCGAAGATTTTTCTTATTTTTTTCTATTTTACAAAGTTTGCACGTTAAAATTATATCACTAATTAGAGCTTCGATTACAAACCATCATTTGCTTAGATAATAGAAATGTAGATATATGGAAATTGCGGGTAGAAAGAAAAAGTTTGCGAAGAATACAGGAGGGAATTGTTAGGAGAGATAATAACGTTTCTGTATATTACTGCTGTTCTACTGTCTATTATTCCGTACTATCGACGTGGTAGAGACAGTTTACTCAAGGCAAACGCGCGCGACGGTTTGTTGAACGAGATAAGCGCTCGTGGGCGTGACGTTCCATCGGCATTATTGTTATTTAGCGGCAACGATAACGAGCGAGATTTTACACTACGCAGTGCGTTACCTGATACGGCACTGCTCTCTCTCTTATGTGCGCAATTCGTACGTTCGCCGATACTATGACGATACCTGACGCTGAAAAACACTCGCGAGTGAAAGTCGATTCGCGATCGACGAACGTCGAATCAATTACGGACAAACGCTGTTAACCTTTTCCAACACGCGTCAACGGAAAAAATTAATTTCTTCTCTGCATGCCGTGTCGGTCATTCGTTGTGCGAAAAATGCAAAATAAATAATGATCGCCAAGTAAAACCTAGCTGTTGCAAAGCTCTACGCGCTCACAATTAATGCGACGACGTGGACGAATTCAGTAAAAGACCACATCGCGTTTTTATTATTATTAATATCGCAACTCGACATTAATTACTTGTGGAAATATTGAATTGTGCATTGTACAATTTCTGCGTGAATGCACATCAGTTTAGATTCTTATAATAATGTTTACAATTCTGAATAAGAGAATAAAGAATGTTTTAATAATTAAATAAATTGTCTCAATTAGATACAGAATTGTTCAACATTTCCCTGCTTATAAATCCTAAGACTCTAAATCCGCCATTGTACAAAAGAATGTTGAACCTTCAAGTATAGGACAAACTGATGTTAAAATATTTTAAACCAATGTTTTATAAAACAAACAACTAAATTTATATGTTTATATTTCTACTGCATTCTTTGAAGAAGAAAAAAAATATATCTTTTATTATGCATCAGCCTACAGAATTTTCAATCAATTTCCAATCGTATTATCAAGTATTTTTCGTTTTCTATACATGGGGTGGCCGATTTAACATTCACTGAGTTCTCCGTAAAAGAAACTATGCATTTTCGCGCGGATGTAATCGCGACGCAAGCATGAAAAAATTCACAGCCTCGCTCTCGTTCGCAAAACGAAATACATCAGTAGGAGAGACCGGTCATATTATAGTCAATCGAGGAGTCGAGAAAGTCGGGCAATAAAAGAGTCGGTAGGCGCGGTAGTCCGAGCTGGTAGTCGAACGTGCTGGATAAGATAAGTTCTCTTTCTCTTTTTCTCTCTTTCTTTCTCGACCAAGCTCATTCGTCGGTCCGAGCGATTTCCTGTCGCGGAAATAAGGACATCCTCGCGCGCTCCCGCCTTATCAACTAGCGCGCGCGGCCGCGATTATCTCGCGCTGATATACAAACTTCCTCTCCTAGAGAACGGCATCGCCATAGGCGTAAATAGAATACACTCGGGAATGTAACCGGGCCGCATTGGAAGGCCTGGACGCTCGTCCTGCCTCTCATTGGGCGATATTTCTTCGGCTCGTTTATGCGGCGTATCTCGTGGGTAAGATGAATTGTGTTGTCAGACATCGCGTTGGTTTGTACAGCGCGTGTCGGGCAAATTGCAAGCTGGAAGTTGAGTAATTTACGAATAATTATAGATCGCCATTCACCTCATGCTATTCACCAAAAAATGTATTCAATCAAGTTACAGAGTATATTGCGTCATATTCTTCGACCATATACATGTAGACTGTTGATATCGACTTTTTATTACATGATTTTACGCCTTTGTTAAATGTATAAGTAAAAAATGAATAACATACATCAAAACAGTATTTAAAGATCCCTAAAACACGCATTTATTTTTATATTTTATTGAGCATAAAAGCCTCCGCAAGATAACAGTGCAAATATTAATTCACTTTTTTTTTATATGTATCGATAGACGTTTCCGACCATATATCATCTTCAGTATCAAAATTAAAATTAAAACAGATATTCACGCTACTTATAATGTGTTACGTCGTTACTAATCGTCTACAATTAAAATATTTGTTACAAATTATTATATCATTGTCGTATGTCAGTCTAGAACAGATTCTTTGTCGATACTTAGTTTAAGCTTTATTTTTTCTTTGTCCCTTTAATACTGCGTCGTTTAATGCAATTATACATTGTTAAATTTTTTTGTGACATTCCTGGCATCTCATATCTTCATGGGAAATATTCAGATCGTCCCAGGACTCCTGTGAAGATCTGAGATATCAGGGATGATTTCATAAAAAAAATTTACACATTTAATTCCACATTTTGGATGACATATAGATGACGATATTTTCATTTTAATTTGAAGTATCATGTATATGTAGGAAAAATAAGGGATGCTGGCAGTCCATGTGGATATAGTTGAAAAGTCATGCGATTTTTTTATTATACTTTTTTTTACTGTACTATAAAATATTTCCTATATTACATAACAGCACGAAAAATTGGATATTACTTCGATATTGTTTTCACAAATCACATCTGAACGGCGATCTCTCGGATACACAATGTTACAAGCGGAACGCTATCGCGATGAAAGATAAAACACGAATTCCACGCTAATGCCTTTTATTCATCTCGCAGATACGTTTTCCCGATGAATTCCGATGGATTTCATGACAAAAGCCTACACAAACGGCGTCGGCGCATTGCGAGCAAGTGAGCTACCTATGGGATTATTGAGGAAGAAGATAGAAAGAGGGAAGCCGGATTCGCCATTAAAATTAATGAAAGCGACACGCGAGACATGAATGGAAACACGATCCGTGTGGAATACATGTATATTCTAGAACCTGCCAGTTCGTACAGTATCCCCTCGAATTTCCATGCTGATTCAACGCTTGTCTTTCAGATCGTCGATATCGCGAGCCTGACGAATGTACATTTTATTGCATGTACAATTCTCTCGTTTGTGAGAAAAATAGAGTTAACTTTTCCCTTGTTTCGGAATTGATATAAGAGCGAATAAAACGGATGTTAAATTCGCCGTAGCGAATAATCTCGGCGAAACACTCGCACGAGCAGATTAATGCGTCTGACAGGCAACGCGGAAATCAACACGTTCTAACACGAATTAAGACCCACGAACAACCGTTTCGTGTTATTTACGAGCCCGGCATTAGTCGACTGGCGAGGGTGTGAATAACGCAGCGTTAATTCACGAAAATCTCCAGTTACGATGACGTGCGTGCGGCAGACCAAAGACTGCACGTGTGCAGTCCTCGTAATATTGTCTAGTTGCATAGTAAAGCGAATTCGTGCCAGGCAGACCAATTTCCTTGGCCGTCTGCCAGAGGATAATGTATGCTTTCTTTTGAAGTTGCCTTGGGACTCCTCGTGAAATCCTCCCGCAGATATAGATATGTCTGCGGAGTCTCCGAATAGATAAAGAATGGAGCGGACCGACCTGACTCTTGAAATGGCAAATTCCACAGACACGAATTATCGTTAAAGATATCTGGGGCGCCGTTAATTTTGTGAATGAAGACGTATAATATGATAATACGTTAGCGCTTTAATATTTCAAAGAAAGATGTTACACTTCACATTCTATGTGTTACGCGGAAATTCCGTGATATAACAATTATTTCTACAATTGTTTGCTTTTCCGTGCACGCTGTTATAATCAGGGCAATTAAAAATTACATGTGGATGTGTTGCATAATTAAGTTGCACAATTAAGTAAATACCTCTGATAACATAATTACTATAATAACAAATTATATGTATAACCGCTCGATTGTTTGACACAACGAGACAATTTCAATACGAGCAAATTCAAGATGCTAAATTAACAATTAGTATATATTTGAGATCAACGACAGTAAAATTGTGTAGAAAAATATTAATAAGACATTGAATTCCATCGACTTTTATCTTTACGATTAGAATATTAGGGTTAATTTTTATCGTTTGCTTTGTAACTGAAGAAAACACTGCGAGTTGAAACGTGTTACTAATAATTTTTCTGTATACAATTTTATTGTCGTTGATTTCAAATATACGCTAATTGTTAATTTAATAATTAGTATAATTGTTGTTTTGTTATTAAAAGATATTATTTTAAAAACGAGACTAATCCTTGAAGTTTCGTTTCTGAAATCAATTTCCAATTACATCTAAGTACGTCGATATCGCCTTATCAATGGAATGCAGAGATAGATAATCTTAATCCCACGGGAATTTCTGGAGAAAACAGTATCAACAACATTCGATTGTAACTAGAAAATAATGCATCGCAGTGTTATATATGGTTGAGGAAAAAGGTGAGAAAAGAAACCGTCGGTAGCGCAAAACGAAAATAAAGAAAACGGAAAAATAATGAAAGAAAAAAGAACCATCCAGCGGGTCAGTGTAAAACGGAATCTCGGAGAGCCGATATATATTTTTCGTCTCTCAGACACAACTTTCGTGCACCGCTGGAACCGGTTTTTTTTATCCACCCAGTTTGCATACGCCATTATGCGGCGTGGTCGGTACCGGACGACCGTAGAAAATTCTGTAACTAATGGCGCACGTCAAATGATGCGTCTCATACATTTACGCACACATACGGATCATGCGTACACCGCACGCGGTCGAACGAGCGAGACAGAGCCGAGCAGAGGCGTACTGGAGATACGTCTGTTGACGAGATTGAGTTTGTGTTTAAGGCAAGAACACGTAATCACAATTACGTAAACGCCTCTGGCGTGTTCGTGTAATCTGAGTCCACCAAGTTCGCGCCGCGAGCGTTACCGTTGAGAGCGAGTCGTGGCACATAGAAAAAAATTAAGATGTAAAACTTGAATAGTAAACGAATCGACCAATCACAATATAGACCGTAAGATCACGTGAACAGTGAATCCAACATATTAGAGCCTCAGCACAAGGATTATCATAACTAAGTTGTGAAACGTGAGTCGTAGTTGTAGGTCAGCACAATGTTTTGATCAACCTACGACTTATCAACGAAGACTTATGTTTCACGACTCGGTTACGGTCATCTTTGTGCTTAGGGCCGCCGTAGACAAAATTTCTGTAAGAGTAACACTCTTAAGACGTGAACTTAAGCCGATGAGCCAATCAGGATATTGCTTTATCCCTAAGGCGAGTTTCAACCGGTTGAAATTCTCCTTATTGCGAGATATGGATAAGTTTACTATTATTTCTGTTTCCGTTAGAGTACGTAGATCTAAAGTATTTGATGGAAATAGAAATAGCAGTAAACTTATCCGTAAGACAAATTTCCGGTTTGCTATTTCTATTTCCGTTAGATTATGTAGACCTAAAGCAGTATCCTGATTGGCTCATCGGCTTATGCATATTGTTACGGAATTTTGTCTGCGGCAGCCCTTTAGGTCCTTAAGCGGGGGGAGCACAGACTTTTGCATAATGCATAACACAGGCATAAGAAATTCAACCAATCGGAGTTGTTTATTTCATGGAAAGAAAGGAAACGAAAGAACTTTGATCGGTATATTTTCTTATGCATTATGTGTTGTGTAAGAATCTTGTGCTTTCCGTCTTAATTTCCTTACTATTCAAGTCTTACGTCTTAAATATTTTTATGTGTCAGGGTCTTTACGCTGTTTACGTGCCTGGATGATGAACTTGTGGTATAACTTCTTTCGCCGCGGTATTTTTTTGTATTGTCTCATGATTTTTAGTATTTTGTCTGAAGTTACAAAAATTTACTTCATTATAATGGGACCGATTAATCTAAAATAAATAAGTCAGAAATTATTTTGAAGGGAAGAAAGAAGATCAAAGACGAGAAATCAAAAGATAATAAATAAAAATAAACATAAACTTTATTTAATGTCTTTTAATAACCATTTTAGCTCTCTTTCTTTTCTTTCAGTATTATTTTACAAAACAAAACAATGTTTGTACCCATAATTATTCTGTTCTGTTAAAAAAATTAATTATGACTCTGTGTCGAGTATTATATTGTATTATGAAACATTAAGATTATATCTTACTACAATATATTTACGAATTTATGATTAATGTATTTTATAATCGACACGAATTCTTGACGAAAAATTAGAGTGTAACACGAGTCGTGTTTGTTCGCTTCGTGCAGCCAGTTATTTACTAAATTGGGTGATTAAGAGTAAAACTATATAATAAGCGTCTAAGATATAAATACAACTATAATTCGGGATTTCTTATGAAAATAACTTTTGGACGCTGTACGCGAACCGTGAATCATTCACCAGAACGCAAATATAAATTCACACTAAGTGACTCGCGTAATTATTAAGCGCATAATTAACATCGCATTCGCCAGAAGGTAAAAGACGATCGTCATTGCCGGCACGAGATCAATGCCATTCCCCGCCTGTCCAGGTTTCCGCTGGAGACCTGGCATTGGCATCTATTATACAGGTTTCGCGATGGCAACGAGTTATTGCTTTCGTACATTACTTCTACTCGCGGTAGAGCCACCAGCGACCTTCAACCTCGGGACACCGCAAAGTCCATTGGTTTCCTACGTGTTCGTCGCTATCGACTCGAGCGAGAATCCTCGCGGTTAGGTGAGATAACTCGTGATAATTTAACTCACTGCGTCGATGAGAAATTCCGAGACAGAGAGAGAGAGAGAGAGAGATATGGAGAGGAAGAAATAAAGTAGAAGAGACGAGCCTCAACTCTCGTCGAGCGCTCGTAAAGTCAGGTCCTAGAGCTCGAGTCGAGGATGATTGACGTTGGCTGCATCGAGAACTCGTGTCTCCGGTGAAAGTGCGATAAATTATTTTTTTCTGTCGCCCCGATAGCTAACGCGATAATTCGAGAAATGTTGAAAACGATCAACGATGCCGCGGACGCGTCATAAAACACGCTTCGAGATCTCCTCGCTGGTTTTCATCATATGATGCACGTCATCTCTTCTCCCCACCGACAATCGTTCGTGCGATATTTTACCGTGATGATTATTCGCGCGCGATTATTATCTAGGATATACTGCAGCGAGCTCGAATTAAATTATGGCAAATCTCGCACCGGCCGGGGCCGTATTTATAGTTGTCGCTGAAACGCACGAACGTGACATTTTGAACCATATTTCTAACGTGGACATGTTGTAAATACAGTACACGCATGATGCACGCGTGTTATAAATATTCATCCGTTCGCCGAGAGAATACGGTGAATTTTTTATTTCTATCATGATAGAAATATTATTCGAAACATAATGATGATCTTACGATCAAAACTGCGGTTCAACTTCGTGAAACAATCGATTAATCTTTCCATGAATCGTTGATTGAATTATAAAATTACCGCGTGTCATTATATCATTATAAGTTAAAGAAACTGATTTTAAATTGTGAAAAAATTTTCCTGCGAAAAGATTCACGCGCCGCAAAATATTGGGTTGACAGATACAATTAATAGATAAAATTAACAGATAAAAATGATTTTGAATGTTTTATTTTCAATATTTTCAATTAAAAGTTTAAATCTCAAATGAAAAGATATAAATAATTCATAACAAATTCGTGTTACTTTTATAGATAATTTTTTCAAATTAAAAATCGCATGTCCTTAAAACTGCTTTCGTTTGAAATATCGAAAAAAATTCCAGTAAAGCTTCCCGTACGCCCACTTGAGTCAACTCGTCGAGTGGTCTATTATCTTCGAGTAGTCCGATAACCATATTGACATGAGAATGGTAATCTACCGGGTGACCCACGGTAGCTATAAAATCACGAACGCGTTGATTAAAAATAAAGAATATCGAACGCAACTATAATATGATGGAATATAAGTATCAAAACACTCGAATTTATACAAAAATGGCTATTCTCTAACAACCTTCTTCACTTTTTCACATCAATTCTCGACCGTTGTTTTATTATTTTTGTGACAGACACGTTATTATATCTTATTGCAAAGATTTTTTATCATTTAATATTAAAAAACAAATATTTGGTTTATTATTAAATTAATCCTTCTGTCAACAGATAATGTTTTTTTACTTTTTCACTATTGTATTCACAAAGTTTCCATTAAAAAAGTAAAAATAAAAATAAGATAAAATCCATCCCAAATTGTTCTTTGTTGTTCGAAAGGTGATTTTTGAGACATTATAACAAAATTCGTATTAAAATAAAAATTTTTACTATTTAAAATTCGATATAAATATCTCCGTTGACAAGAGGTTAAGATACGTATTATATATAAAAAAGAGAAAAAATGTCGTTGTATTCTAAAAAAATAAATTATATTTAAAATAAGAACAGAATATAATTTATAAGAAATGTCACTGATATCAATCATAGGATATTGATAAATCTTTCCTAAAGCTTTTAACTACAGTTATGTTTTTCTCAGGGCGTGAACCCAAAATACTACAAATACGACTGTAGTAAGAATTGATCGAGAGGATATAAATTTTTCAGCAATCCAAAATCAAGTCCCCAAACGTAAACGTGGCTTATCCAGAGCGAGGTTTTTCTCGAGCAGGGCATAATTAGATTATCGGGATATATTCGCGAACGGCGATAGGAGAGGTCGATGCCATCCCGAGACACAGATAAAATAGACGCGATATTTTACGAGTTCAAGAAACGGGAATCTTAACATGGGCTGTGCATTCGAATAAATTTAGATTTCCGGATGGCGATATATCGACTCGTCAAACTTAACGAGAGTCTGATGGTAACGTTCGGAAAAGGGAAAACTTTTCAAAGGGAAGAAAGAGGAATGGACTCTAATAAGGCACTATAAAGCGAATCACTTCCTTTCTTTTTTTACAAATCGTCTTATCGATGTCGACCCGCGATGTTACCGCGCTTCGTAAGGGAGGCCAACCCCTGCGCCAATCCCTGCGCCACTTGTATTTATTTGTCGCCAGTGAGGGTTTTCTCGAGGGTTCCGAGATTACAATGGTGTGTATACTCATTGATAGTCGAGGACATGAAATCTCATTTAGCCACCTGAGATACGCACTCCCATTATTTCCCATCAATGGCATCCCATTTTACTACGCACGAATAATTAACTACACAACAATATATAAGCTAAGTTTTAACGTAAATTATACTGTAGGATCTCATTCATATGTTAAATATTATATCTTTATACATACATACATACATATATCATTTAAAAACTCAATTTTACTTTTACTTATCTTTCATCTTCTTCCATGAATTTGCAATCTTTGTAAAAAAATAATAAAATTATTTATAGATATTAATACTACTTGTTGTTCTAAGAGTTACTAGTCACAAAAATTATTCCAGCGTACATTCCTAGAATTAATAACCATTAAAGTATTTCAAAGAGATTATTTACGATACGCTAAAGAACGATTTACACAGCATTAGAGCCCGTTCACACCTTGACGGAAAAGTAGAAAGCAGAAAAGCAGCAGCCAATCAGAACTCGCGCTGGTAGTCGACAATTTCGACTTTTTGTACTATTTACTACCAGCGCGAATTTTGATTGGTTGCTGCTTTTCCGTTTTTTGCTTTTCCATTAGAAAATATGGTGTGAACGCGCCCTTGATCAGAGTTTCAGATTACCTTTGGAATTTTACACCTGTATATATAAGATTTGCAATATTATCGTGTGTAGCAATCGTGAAGATACGATGGGAAGCGATGAATTCTCAGCACCCGTCGGCTTGCAATTATACGACATTGTGTACCAGAATCGTATCTATTCCCACCTGAGTTGGCGTCGGCAAAAAGAAACATTCGATCGGCATTAGAACGATTACAATGCGATACACCGGAACGACTGTCTCTCCCGCCTGTGTGTAACTAGCAGAAAAAGTGGCCTAACTTTCAGCCCAGTCCCGAGGGTACACCAGCTTCGGCGTACCTCCTGACACATGTCACTCACACCCGAATCTGCGAATTTCCCCACGATCTGCTGATCCCCTTTCGACGAGGTCAAAAATAAAAAAAAAAGAAGAGAAAGGAAAAACGAGAGGATTCTTTTCGTGCTTTCTCACGAACGGAATTGGCCGAAATCAAACAAGTGCTCGACATCAAACGCATTATTTTCTAATGACAAATAACACAGGTCTATATAATTTTATTATTTTTCTACGATTTGAAAGGAGTGTCTCGTATTTTTTTTTCTGCGTTAAACATTTTACTCTTCTTTTCTAAACCGTAAAAATTGTGCAGATCTGTGTAAAAAAAATTATTTTCAAAAATTATATTAGCTGTTCAAGTTACAAATTATCCTAATATAATTAGATTCGCGAAAATCACTGTAGCTTCAAAGATCATTGATTCGTTAAATGACTCTCCATGTAAACGCCTTCAAGTACGTCCAAAGTTTTTATCTTAACACTTTGTTAAAACCGAAAATGAGACCTCTAAATCCTCTCGCGTTTACCCCGATGATCCTACAACAACATGTCATCCCGGCCGTCATCCCGCATAATTTTACAGCGGTTGCCGTCCGCCTCCGGGCGACCTTATGGCACTCGTTATTCTCTCAGAATTCCCTTCTCCAGAGGATACGCGGTAAGATTTGCCGTAAGTACGTAATCACTGAGATGCCTCGAAACCTGCTTCTTCGTCCCTCCTTGATGGGTGCGTTCATTGAGATCTCATTCATATGCATACCCGGTCGCGTAACAAGCATAGCGTAAAAAACAGCTTATTATTGCTGCTAGCTCGCACGATATTATTCGAAAGTTACGATCGGGACGCTTGCGCGAAAAGTCAAACGATTGTCGTTGATAAGACATTGAAAAAATGTCAATTTATTTTTTTCATATTGAGAAACATGTTCCTTTCTGCACAAAGCAACTTAAAATCTTCTATCTCTGTGATTACTTTTGTTTTAAAAATTACCCAAAAGCAAATATATATCGTACGTTGTTAAATTCATTTTTCGGTCAGTAGTTATGACGTAATGTCAATTATATAAAATTATATCGTATTATTTAATATATAAATAATTCTCATATTTCACTTAACTAAACAGATTTTTAATAATATCGACAGTAAATCGAAATTATAAGTATATGTTTATGTGAAAGATATTGTAGAACAATCATCTTCTTTGTCATTAATATATTAAATTTCCCTTGATGTAACGTTATAAATAAAAAGTGCGTTACTTCAACAAGTATATTCCATTGAAATTTCAGATCACATTTTCGATTGTTTCGGTAGCAAGTTATATTTGCTATACTAATAAATCTGTGCTGCGCTACAATACCAAGGTTTATTAACAAATATTAATTTTATAAAGCTTTAAAGCTTTTGATTATATATAATAGAAAAAAAGATTGTTCATGCATTATGTACATTTGCTGAAGACAGTCTCTAGTCACTCTAATAAATCTTTTTTTTTTTTCATAAAATATTTCAAATAGTCAAGTTATACATAACTTAAAGAACACGTGAATATGGAATATGTATTGTACATTGTAAATAAATCTTTTTTTTTTATGTACTCATTTTTTTACCCACATGTGATCTAAATATTGCAGAATGTGTGCAATAAATATGCATCATAATTTTTTATCAATTATCATATCATCGATTGTGCTGTAATTTATGTTTATAATACAAATTATATTTAAACTTCTCTTTAAACTGCTTAGAGTTAAATCCCATTCTAAAAGAGAGAGAATAAAAATACTGCCACTATTTAAAAAAGTAAAAACTTTTAAATAAGAGTAGTAGATTTTCATTCTTTTGAAATAAGATTCATTAAAAGAAAAAGAGTAAGATTTCTTTCCTTTGGAGTGAATCTCACTTCAAAAGAGTGAAAAATTTGCCACTCTTATTCAAGAATGCAAATATTTTTACTCTTTCTCAAGTGACAGTATTTTCAAATTTCTTGCAGTGAGATTTCACTCCAAGAAATTTCGAAAGATCACATGTATATGTACTTAGCATTCATAGAGTAACTCCAACGAGATACTCAAGCATTCGCGGTATGTGATCGCTGTCTCAGCAATTACACTTGCCTTTTTATCTTGTCGCGACGATTCGTGATGCCAAGGCTCGCAAGGCACGCCGCGGAAAGTTCTATGCGCTGCGGTTCCGCGATGGACGTTAATGAACCGATCGAACAAACGTAAATGATGCCGCCACCTGGTTGCGCCCCTTCGTGTGCGGTGGCGTGCATCCACCTCGCCGTTCTCCATGCTCCTTTCTTCCTCCACGTTCTTTCTTTCCGGCGAGACGTTCGTTCCCGTCCATCTCTCTCTCTCTCTCTCTCTCCCCCTTCCTCCCCCTCCTCCTCTCTCTTTCTCTATCTTTCTCCCCTCGGCAGGAGAAATTTATTAACGCGCCACACGGCGCGAGCGTACACAGGAATCTGCGCGTTGAAAGTCAGAGACGTCCGCGAGAAAGTATTACCCCCTGCATATTTACACACAATAGCAAGCGAGAATGGCTTATGAAAAATATATGGATTAAACGAGCAGTTTTAACATGTCGGTTATTGTCGGTCCTGCGCCGATGCTAAATCACTATCCGAGGTAAGAAGAGAAGAGAGGAAATAAGAGAATAATCACCGATCTATGATGTAAAGTGCTTCGCAGCTATAATCAATGATTATAAGTAAAAAAAGTATGATAATCACGTAACGCATATTTATAATTTAGATTGATAATTATTTGACAAATATTCATTAACAAACATATAATCATTTACAGGCTATAAATCGTAATAAATTTTTCAAACACGGATTTGTGAGACACAGATTTGCGAAATATTAACTCAAATGGTTTTGAATAATAATATCTATTGATATGAATCTATAATTAATCCCCATTTTCTCAATCAAAGATTGCAAATTATTTATGATTATATAAAGATTATGCGTTTCGCGGGTTTCCTCCGTGTTCAGATCCATTCTTGGAATATCAATCTTGTTTTGTGAACCTTTGCAGTCCACTTCATCAGGATGAAGAGCAGCCTGATACCTCCTCGTCCTGATGAAGTGGACTGCAAGGTTCACAAAACAAGGTTGATATTCCAAGAATGGTTCTGAACACGAAGGAAACCTCAAGAATATTATTTATGACTATGAATCCTGGTCGTAGACTATTATTAGATCAAGTTTAAATCATCATCAACAAACATCAAACAATAATATAAAGTGTACGTTTTAACACGATAATGCATTCGCAAATTTTAGCATCTACGATCCATTTCTTGAACATTAACGATTATAAATAGAATAATTCTTTTATTAGAAGTGTACTAATTACATGATTGAAGATTTGAAAAGTTGCACATATATTTAAAACACCTCAAAACTCTATATTTATGTCGGCATTCGTATTTTTAAATCGTTCAATCACGAGAATTAATTCAGGATAACTAATGGCTATTCATAAGATCAGTGATTTATATGTATATCCCGCGTAAGATTAATTGAAACGTACACAACAACTGCAGTCTACTTTTCATCAAGCCGTTGTGCTCTCTACGCAATTACGCGTTTCTCTCTCAGGGATTCTCTCGCGTGCGTTTCCATATAATTCAAATTGAGTAATGTTTATAGCTACATGTTCGATCAAAAAATCGATGAAAGAAGGGAATTTATTATTGCCTCTCGTATAATTCGCGTAAACAAACTTTCTCTCCGCAGTGGAATTTATTTTATCGAGGAGAGAGAGAGAGAGAGAGAGAAGGATAATAACAAGCGTGTCACGTTTCATTAATCTTTCTAATATGATACTCCGACGAGATGCAAGGTGACATTTTCGCGCTCGTAATAAACAATCATCTCTCTCCGGCGCATCCCTGTTTCAACCTGAAATCCACCCCTTCCCCCTCTTCCCATTCCGATCATCCCCTCTGCGCAGAAAGACGCGCAATTACAAATTCCCACAGTGAACCGATGATTCTCTCACTCTCCCTCTCCCTTCTCTTCCTTCTCTTCACTTCTTCCTTCCCTCTCTGACTCCAGCAATCTCTTTTTTCCTCTTTCACGGATCCGGACTTTCTCGGAGAACTCTCACTCTGTCTCCTTCTCCTTTCTTTGTCTCTCTCTCTCTCTCTCTTTCTCCCCCCCTCTCTCTCGCTCTCATCCTCGATCCGCACATCCTCGACCCTGTCTCTCCTCTCTCTATCGTTCTCTCTTCCTCTTGCTACCTCCTCTCTCGCTCGATGCATCCGGCCTTTCTCGTTGTACGCGCACGGGTACTTAATCCCTCGTAAATGGAAAAGGGGGCGAGAGGAGTAAGAGGCGAATATATCTGGCACGTACGTATACTTAACGCGAGAAGGTGGTGGAATGGAGCAAGTGTGCAGGAGCAAGGGAAGCGCGAGAATAAATGGACGCAGTGTGAAGTTCTGGTGCGGTGATAACGGATAAAAAAAACAGATGGATTCCATGTTATAGTCAACATGGCGTTGTCACGTGCGTTGTCGAATAATATGAAATAGGGAATCGAATTTGAATTTCAGAGAAATCGTAAATTTTTGTCCCATAAGAAAAGAAGAAGAGAACGGAGAGTCGAACCCCTTGTGTATAGACGGAATTCAAAGTTCGAGCATTTACTGCGTGTCTCGCCGAGGGGATGTCACTGCTGTCTAATAAAATCGTTTTAATTTGGCGTACAGTATCGCGATATCCGAGAAGTTGACAGAAAAAGATGTCGTTGTTCCGCGAGATGTGGCGTAATTAAGCTTAGTGAGAGGCGTATCGGTGCCTTTCATCAAAAACGACATTTCCTGTATTGTTTCTGTCAAAATTATAATAAGTTATTTCAATTAATATAATCGGATTAAGGAATGTCTTTACATGCATAATTTTGTTCATTTAGATATTTTCATTTGATAATAGCATTGAGATTTTACATATTTCAGACATATAAGTCGAGATTCTGGTTAAATCTATTAAATATATACATTTGAGATTAATTACATTTAAGTTTAATTAATCATATTTTCTTATTTCTCGTTTATAGGGGTATTTTGCGATTTCCATTCTATCGATTATCTAGTTTATGAGATAATTGATCGTGCCTTCAAGCAGAATAGAAGGATGAAGAGTAACCGGGACAAAGGTGAAAACGAGGGAAAGAAAGGAAGGACGATGGAAATTGTGTTGGTGAAAGAAGAGGAGAAGAAAGAAAGAGAACCGGCGCCGAGAGCCAGAAAAAGAGAAGCAGAGAAATCACGCTCTCTCCCCCACTCGAATGCGCGGTTCTTATGAATCGAGGGGAAGGCGTAACCCAGATTACTGCTCACCGGACTATAATATTACGCGAACAGATCGGTCCGCATATATAACGGGTGACCAAATTCATTCAATTATATCACTATTCAATATTACTAAAAGCTTAAAATTGTTTCTCAAATTAATAATCACACTATCACAAAATTGGCATCTCTAGTACCTTTAATTAAGAAGCATACATTAATATCATTAACTAAAAACGATATTTATCATACTCATTGTCATACTTATTGTTAATCAACTAACTTAATAATAAATGATCAATGTTTCATTTTTCTCCAGTGGCTGTATATTGTTATTCACTCTCGAACAAAAAAAAAATCACTCTCCTTCCTGGAGAAGAAATAGGATATTCATTTTTGTACTTACAAAAATTTCTCACCCCATTCGACGTCCCCATTTATTCGGGATCACCCGTTAGATATTCCCGAAGGATAACCTCGGAACGGAACGAGAGGACATGCCCCCTCCCCCCTTCTTTCGTTTCCCTTCCTTTCTCCCTGCGTCTCTCCCACTCTCCGCAAGCCGGGTCTCCCTCCAGGCTCGGGCAGTGTCAGAATTCTGGCGCGGCACGAAGGGATGGGAACCCTTCATGGTCCGAATTCCCAACCCCGACACGACCTTGTGCTTGCCACATACCTGCACAACGAGCCGCGCGCGCGCGCATCAGCGTGCGTGTGCGTGTGCGTGTCGTGTGCGTGTACACGAACGTCCGTGTGAGTAAACCCTCGTGTATACGTAGTCCAGTTTGCATTCGCGCACGCACGCGCGTACTCCTAAACGTGCAGATTTGTATATGCCTCGAATGCATCGCCAGCTATGTCTTGAACGAGCATTCCACTGCATTTACGTACACATTGCGCGCGCGCGCGCGCACGTAGCTGCGGATATGTGGCGAAAACTGCACGTGGATATGTCCTTCTGAATGAGAATAAATGCAGACATGAGAAGAAATCCGTGTTTATCCGTCTTGGAAAACAAATTCTAACGCCTGACTCCGTATAATTCTGCTTTACGATCGAAAAGATTTCTTCTGAATCTCTCATAAGCTACTGGGCGAAAATTCGTTCCGCAAAACTATTAATATAATAAATGTTTGAAATATTATATTCTCTAGCATGTTATATAACATATAAAATATTACATTTAGATAATTGGATGAGAAACTCCTATGAAATAAATGTCCTCAAACGTCAAGTATTATATTATACTTTAAAATTTACAAAAATATGTCGCAATTCATTTGAATATGTTTTTTTTTTAGTTACAATAACGTTATAAAAAAACTGAAAAATCTATATAATGTCATTTTATTTTCAAATCAAATATTATATATAAAAATATCTGCAAAAATTCCGCATTGAGAAATATAAAAAAACACTTCTAAATTTCGTCAGTTACACATATTTTATTTCCTTGGCTGTCATTCGAAAATCGTTTGTATAAAAACGTCATACGCAACACAATCCGATACATTAATACTTTATAATCTAAAAAAGAATGACAAATATTCAAATATAGCTATTATTATCAGCTTTCACGTATGAAAAGCCGTGTGTTAACGACTTCAGCTTTCAAAAATAAACCATATCGTCGATGTTAATAAAAGCATAGATCATAAAGCAAATACATTTAGCGCTAAATATACAAATAAAAATGTATTTTTGTAAAATATATCAAGTTTCAAAGGAACAAGCTCTTTCGTCATATAAAATTGGTATATCTATGTATAGGTAAAATATTTTTAAATAAATAATTAATTTTTATACTCGGCAACATATGTCAATGCTTTGCGTGACGATCAAATAATAATCTATATGTTACAACTGATATTATTTTTAATGCACTATACTGCAATACGCTTTTCATTCGAATGAACATAGCACTGCGTCGTGAACATATTTCAAGGTTTACTTGAAGGCACGTGTATATGTTTATGCATCGCCTCTCGCCATGCACGGCCATGTACGTATACAAGCGTAAGTCAGGTCACACGTCTGACCCAGATAGGAGGACCGTACTGAGCGAAACGCGATTGAAAAAAGATGCTCTAGATTTCGCCGCGTTTATCATTTCCTCTTATTAACTAATAATTAATAAAAGTATCGTCATCCGAGATTGTATCTGCATGTCGTCGTCGACACGAAATAGGTGCCAATTTGCACGATCAAGATGCGACACGCTTGACAGACTCACTGTCTCTGAAACAACACTGGGGACAATGATACGATAATAACATATCGCAAATTGTTATTAACATTACAACATCGAAATGAAAAAAAGATTAATGGAGGTTGAAAAAAAAAAATGAATGCAGTCACACAACTGCGATAAAATAAAATTAAATATTATTAAATGTCAATTTTTTTTTTTCTATTATAGTTATCGCTTCGAGTGACAGGGAATGTATAACTTTGTGAAAAAAGCATCGGTACGCATATTGCAACTTATTCAATAAAAAGAGAAACGTTAATTCCAGAGTGGCGTATAAAAAGCGATCCTTTTCAGATGCGACTTTGCCGCGGTTCACGTGATACGTCGTTTAAAACGCAATATCCATTACTTTGCGAGCCTTTTCGTTCCGGATAGACGCGATTTGCGCCACAGCAGACAATACCAATTAAAAGTGGCGAAAGAGGAATAGGTGGAGCGAGAGAACAGAGAGGAGCTGCGCAGCGAGTGAGCCGACAAAGAGACAAGATTGATTATCGAGAACACCGAGGGGTGGATGCAGAGACAAAACAGATCGAAATACCGTGGGGTTTAGTTTCTATTTGAGCACCCTCCCACACGCTCGAGTGCCTTACTAATTTCATTAAACAACTACGCACCCTGGCTTTCCATACTCTCCCCGTCACACCCGAGACCTAAATTAGCGTGCAATTATTTCTCTAACATAACGAACGCACGCGTATCGCGAGAGAGCGACAGAGACCATCGCAAACTAAATAATATTCTTCGATCCGCTATGTGATCAAAACTGTGTCGACGACAAACGTGACGTCGATCCTTTAGAAAATAAGTGCGCGTAATATTCAGCGCACGTTTTGCAAGCCAGTCAGTCTCTGCGCTCGTACCATTTCATCGGCGGAATTTAATGTTTCCGTTTGCAAACTGTACGTGCTGCATTGCCAAACACGCGACATTGTCTTAGTTATCTCGGTTATAAATTCAAGCGCTTATCTTGAAAAAGTTGTATAATTGTTCCGCAATTGGCAAATTTTTACATAAAAGTTTAACTTATCACTTTAATATTTTGTAAAATTTTAAATTAATTTGATATACTAAGTTCCTATATTAAATGAAATAATTAATTAAATAAATATTTTATTTTTCTCATGTGATCTTTAAAAATCATGGAATAGTAGATGGAATGCCGTTTCTTTAACATACTCGTATCATATGTGACACGCTTAAGTTCCATTATCGAAGCAATATTAACCTTCGGCGAAGATTTAAAAAATTAATCGCCGATGTTCTACACTGTGAACGCAGAGAGTGGAAGACGGGAGAAACAATAAGCGGAAGCGCCATTGCCGTGTCCGTCGTAATGAATTGCAGTGACGCACACACGGATTCACGACGATGTAAGTTGGTGTGACGGCGACAAGCTCTGTCGAATTCGTAAAAATCGCGGCGAACCGCATCACCGTGATCGTGACAGTGAATGAATGCACGGCTTCGTAGAATATTTTCATTGTGAAAGCAGGAAAGGAGAAAGGCTTTTGGCGCTCGGCATTGAATCAAAAGTTTCGAAGTGCATTTCTATCCTATCTCATCTCAGCATAATTTACCTTGTACAGTTGGATAATTGAACTGGCTTGTTAGATCGATCCGGTTTATATTGACATGTATCGACGACACGCAATTCTTTTTCTTCTTTTTTTTTTTTTTACTTTATAATTACGCGGATGTATCGCAGCGTGCATCGCAATCGTGACGATAGAATCAAGCGCGTTATAGCCGTTTTTTCGGAATAACAGCGCTATTTTGCGGTCCGTCCGCACGTCACGTTGACGTTACAAAGCCGCCCGTAACCGTTTGCGTCACAACGTTCCGTAATTGGCAGCAAATGGGCTCAGCAAATGGGCTTTAATTCCATTTGCGCAATCAACGGCCTGTAAACGTAACAGCCATGCCGGGAGAGGATCGGCAGTCGATGTCTGTCAGAAGTGCCGCGTGTCGGCTCCGCGTTAGATAACAAAATTATCTACCACTTTTTGCGGCTTGCATTTAATTAACGCACTTTCGATCCGATTTTCACGATAGTGCAGCATGCAGGAAATCCGTGTGGATTCTTCAAATGGCATCTATGTAAAATAATCTATTTTGAAAGCACAAACATTTTCCATTTATGTTTCTTTATTATGTTACAGCATCTAGATACAAAGCGAGCATAAGTTGTTGATTAATATTTTACTAAAGATTAAAATTATTGTAATTTAATAGAGCAAATAAAAGGAGATTTCTTTAATGTAAAATAATACAAGAATGAAAAAAGTCTGAAATATAGTATTTTAATAATTTATAACAACTATAAATATTACTATGAATATTACTATGAATATTAAGACTGAATAAACAAATTAAATCTACTGTAAATTTCCTTCGAAATTAAAAATATGTCTTAATTATAAATGGTAATCAAATATGTGGAATAAAAACGCCAGTTGTAATAAATTAAAGAATATTAATTAAATCTTTTTTTTTTTAATATCATGTACCTATTAATTTATACATCCGATCACGAAAATACATTCGCGAATATATTCAGCGATATGACTGAATATTTCTTTATCAAAAATGCACCTCGGATTATCATACAATGAGGAACGTAATGCAAAAGAGATAAATGAGGATGATTCTATCAAAGTCGCTTCGATATGATGAAGAGCGCGATACGCCGCAGCAAAGCGGTTCTTTTTCGCAGCAATATGCAAAAATTCCCCTCTTAATTAAATATATGTATTAAAATTAAATGTAAAAAAGCAACCGGATACTTTCTCACGTTTCCTATCCTTCTGACTGTAAAAGAACGTGCTTGAAACCGTTCCCTCGTACGTTAGGTAAATAACGTTAAAAATCGATGGCGCGAGGATTTACACGTTGCTTTTCTGTCACATTGCGAATAGTTTTTTTCCTCACTGGAACAATAGAAATAACAGGAATGTCATCATTCCGAGCGCACTAAGCCGTTAATGCTCGATGTTCGAATACATGGAAAATCGATGGATATTAATGACGTATTTCGCTAACCGAAGTACGTCATTAATATCCATCGATTTTCCATGTATTCGAACATCGAGCATTAACGGCTTAGTGCGCTCGAAATGACGACATACCCTGTTATTCTTATTGTTTCAGCGCAGCGAGGAAAAAAACTATTCTGGGCGATGTGACAGAAAAGCAACGTGTAAATCCTCGCGCCAGAAATCGCACGAAAATCATAAAATAAGAAACAAGACATCAAGAGCAAAGTTTAATCGCCCTGTCTACGTCCGCTGGTGCCGGGAGTAAAAGTCGATTTCCCGTTACCATCCATAATTGACGCGTCGCGCCGTAATTGGCCATCGCCGCAATGTCGTCGTTCGGGAATCGATTGTTCGGTGCGTGCGAAAGCCGACATCGGCCGCTAACTCCGCGCCTGTTCTCCGTCTGGAAATCAATGGCTGCGTCTCTCTATTCTTAGGACACAATGTATACTGCATGGGCATGTAAATTTGTCGGGACGCAATCCTACACGTTGGTCACTAGAATCTCGTTAAACGAATTCTATGGGGGCTTGAAATGGAGTTTAATGTACCGAGAAACATCGTTATATCAATTGGTTCGCATATTGGTTGGATATCGGTGAATAATTTAATAAAATTGTATTATGGAGGAAAGTCAGCGTGTAATATTTTGTATATTTAAGAAATAAAGACTAACAGCGTTAGTCAACAAATATTTTCTTCTTTATATATTACTGAAAAATTATTTGATTGAATATTTGGTTGACAAACCAGAAAATTCTCATTATATCAGTCAGAATTCTGGTTATCTATTTTATATTTAATCAGAGAATGGAACATTACTTTTTAAAAGTAACAAGTTACAGTTACCGATTTTTAAAGTTACTCGTTATAGTTACCATTACGTGAGAACGTAACTTTTTGTTACTTTTCCGTTTACTTTTTTAAAATCGATGACCACTAATCCCAGCGGACGAGTACCTAGGGGCTTTCTAGTCTCAAGCGCTATGAGTGGCTTGTGTCCAATCGAACCATATCCAATCGTATGCAAAATAACGATAAAAGTGACTGTAAAATTATCGTTATCAAAAAAATATAATTGCATTACCGTTACAGTTATTAAAAAAAATAATGCAGTTACCAATAAAGTTACCAAAAAAGTAACTTGTAACTGTAATTTCGTTACAAGTAACGAGTTACTTCCATTCCCTATATTTAACCAAAAAATTTTCCAATTAAATCTATTAAAATTCTAGTTAAGATAATTGGAATTCTAATTGATATAATCAGAATTCTTCTGATTTGTCCATTTTCAATCAAACATTTTTCTTAGCGATTAATTACGCTAATTGTCGAGTTTCCACATAAAACTAATTCAATGATGCGATGCGCGTAATTTGAAGCACATACAGGTATGTAATGTGTGTTCAAGATCTGTCCTGTAATCTTCCATTTCATTCGTATTCGACCGCATGTATGCTGAAAAACACGTAACTCGTACACTGCGCCAAAATGGCTATATACTGATAGAGTTTTTATGCTCGCAAGATTGCGATTGTATTTTCACGCGTGATCGAACCTCATATTCTAAACATTCAATTAAGACAACGAGTTTTTAAGAAGAGAGTCGATCATTTCGGCCTCGTGATGGATCCTACCGTGCATTTACCGGTCGTATAAGCGATTTACGAGATGCGGTAGCTGCATAACAATTTGCTTGCTCTTCGCGTCGCTCCACGTTTTTTTAATTCATTAAAGATATATGTATATATTTTTACAGCAGGCCACTAATGAGATTGATATAAAGAAAAAAGCACTTTGGAATTCTCATGACAAATTTATCCATCTTTTGTTGTGTACAAAAGATATTAATAAAATATTAATTATCACCTTCTCGTTATATTACTCTATTGAATATCTTAAAATTTTATGCTAATTAATAATGTACATGTATCTCTTATCAATTTAAAAAATCTTAAATCTTTTATTTCTATTAATTATACTACCTAATCACAGAAAATAAAGTAACATTGGTTGGATAATTACGACGTTTCCGTCTCAGAGAATTTCTCTACTAGCAAACTCAAAGAGTCAATGAGAAACGTCTCATCCGGTGGCTTTCAATAGCTCATGCGTACATTAAAACTCAACAGGTTTAACGACGAAGACAAAACGCGGTCCGAATTACTTCGTGAGAATGGATCCCCTTTGATCCGAAAAAGCCAACTCCCTCCGTCCTTCTGGCGTCGGCTGGCACCCAGTCTGCAGCTTTTAAAAGTCCGATCGAACCGCGCCACAAAGAGGATAAATGCGACTGACAGACAACGAAGTTCGGAGAACAAGTGGACGTGATCCTATACGACCCGAGCCGGTGCAGGAAAACACAGAGGAGGATGAGGCGGAGTAGAGGAGTAGAGCGAAGGTGTCGAAGGCACAGGAAGGAAGAAGAGAAAGCAAAAGGATGGAAAGGGAGGAAAAAGTGAGGCCTATTCATGATTGTGCTGTCGTAAATGGGTTAAACGGCAGGTCGAGAGGCCAACCAATTTAAATCACCGCCAACTCTGTACAATTCGATTCAACGAGATCGTTTTGAAACCACCTAACGCCACTTCCATTTTCACTTTCTCTGTTTTCCGCTTTTCCCATTTCCCGACCTCACCTGCGCATCCAAGAGTTCGATATCATCCCCGATTGTAGCTACAACGAGTCAACTTTTGGGCTATTTTCTCGCTATCGCGCGAACTCGGCATATTTGAATGCAGTAACGATGGTGTCTGTCTTTAGCAATTAACGTTAAGTGCAACCGCAAAAGTAATCGCATGGTTCGCATGCTGGTATACTTATGCTCTTTATAACGTAATTTCGATTGCAGATATATGGCCCTTCGTCATGTAAATGTAACTGCCATGCGTATGTACATAAATGCGGGCCGATTTATGCGTAATGTAATTTATGCGTACATATGATGAAAAACACATAATTTTTAGAAGTCATTTTCATCATCCATTATTCCATTATTGGACTTTCTCAAAGAATAACATCCAGAAAATTAGTAATAATTATTAACGTAGGTTATTTCTCATTAATCTTTTTAAGTCAAAATCGACTTTTAAGAGAATGCAGTTTATACTCTAATTAACGTCATATTAGAATCCGGATTTTTGTAGTTGACATTAGCATATTCAGGATAATTAGGCTGTCAAATATTAATACGATAACTATTCGGAATTATAATACCTCTCGAAACGACATGTATCATATCGGACTTGTGCGCGTTCATAATATTCAGTACACCGCGAAAAATCGACAACGAGAAGCAAAAAGGCAAAAAGAGGGCGGATATGGAACGGGTAGGGTCGAAGAGGCTGAACCCTCTGGAACTCGTTGGCAGCAGGCCAGCCTCAATTCGCATCGTCATCGTGTACTTTCGGTGTATGGGACTATGTACGTAATAGAGATCGCTTGGGTACTCCATTAAATTGGCACTCTGGCGGTTTAACAATCCGCGTGGAAAAAAGCCCGGAGGAAAATTGAACCTTGACCGGTTCTAAAGAGAAACAACGTGCGCATCTTTGCTTTTGGAAATGGCCAATGCCATTCTTCGCCTACAAATTTTGAATTCCTTCTCCGTTTCTTAAGAAAAAAAGATATGCTCGTATTTTTTTTTATCTAACAATAAGTTTCTTATGCATATATAGCTTTTTACATTGTCCTATATCTAAATTTCACATCTAAAATAGTTATTTAAAATATATGGAACAATCATCAAATGTAATCATATATAAAAAAGAATTAAATTTCATATATTATTTAAATTTAGCAAAAATGCGTTTTCCCACTTGTTCGAGATCTAACTTTTGCTGTTGTTATGGAACATAGTTAATAATTCAGAGACATAATTTTTATAGCCCAATTTTCTGCTTGTCTGCAATTATTTATTTTTACGCATTTATGAATATGTATGTTGTGCTTTTAATAATTATTAATAAGATTCTGTGTTATTATTCTGAGTTATTGAGGCTAACAAACTTTGGCCCAGATTTTTCTTTAGATAAAGAAGATATTAATTTCGATCTTTACATAACTATACTCGATGTTTCTCTGAAACTATAGAAAGTATTGTAAACTTCTATTAATAATGTATACTAAGAGATCAATTGTGATATATATATATTCACTAAAATACTAAATCCATTCGCAGAACAGATCGCACGTATATAAAATAAATATATAAAAACACAGAATATCGCGACGGTAAAACATCGATGTCATGCCGTTGTTTACAAAGCTTAAACGTTGAACCGTTAAATGAAGCGTTTAGCGCATAAGCATCGTGCGCCGAACCGCAGTCGATTTATTTCCTTTCGGCTGCGCTCGCGTTTGCAGCTGCGATAAGATCGCCGAGAGGGGTTGCGCATCGTCTACGATGGGCGTGGCTCCTAGACGTATCATTTATTTACATTACCATTCCCGAATGATAGCTCATGCGGCAAAGATATAAAATCCCCATTCTTAATTGATTAGAAATAATAATTTCCTAATTATTGTTATCCCCGTAAGCAAGAATTTATTATCGATATAATAGATCATATGGGCTACGTTTTAAATTTGCGTTATAATTTATATAAATATATGTGGTAGAGCATATTTGGCGTTACCTTATACTTAATGATTCAAAATCAAAATTAATATACATCGATAGATGCCACGCAAGAGGAGCAGGTTTGCCTTCCTTCTTCAAATTTGGCAAAAAGAAATGTAATTGGCTCCTTCACATTTTTAATGTATCATAAATCTGAAAATGTTAATTGATGATCCGTTAATTGGAATTATTCAGTTCCATCGATATTATCTGAGAATTAACAGATTAATAATGTTGGAAAAATAGTCAAAATTTTGAAAAAAAAATTAATTTTTTAGTATGAATTACTTAAAGTGCCCTCGAATTGAAAAATACAAAAAATTTTTTAACATGGTTCCATTAAATCAAGGATTAAATTATGAAAATTATATTTTTACGACTAATAAGAGTTAAATGCTTTGTTAGTCATGCATTATTTGTACGAAAGTTCGTTGGAGATCCTCAAAGACTGGCTTTAATATAAGTATTTTAATAAATTTTGTGTGAAGATATAAAGTTTTAAAGCCCCCTCAATTGAGATCCTGAGCACGCCTGTATACATATACAGGGTGATCCGAAATTCACGAATTCGGAATACAGGACATGATACTTTATGTTAAAAGAAACAATTTTTTCCTTTTGCAAAATTGCGTACAACAAGTAGTTTTTGCAGAAGAGTAGATTAAAGTTATACGAATAAACGCAAAAATTATTTATCGAACGCAATTTTGCTAAAGGAAAAAGTTGTTTGTTTTAGCATAAAGTATGTCCTGTACTCCGAATTCGTGAATTTCGGATCACCCAGTATATTCACCAATACATCTTAAGAAATTAATTATGTCACGCTATTTTGTCGGTTTTTTTGTTGAATATTCGAATATCGGTAAAATTATTATCCTCAATAGTAATATTATATGCGTTCTGATATTAATGCTGGTTTCGCCAGCTTTATTCGCATCGGTAATTTTCGCCATCCGCATACACGGCGAATAGATTAATTAATTGTCGTTTACCCCCATTCAAAAAGCGACCATCTACCATCGTGAGGGATAATTTAAATAAATTGTGATTATGAGACACGCCTATGGAGGGTAGGACGGATGCAGTTTCGCGACGATCTTATCTTCTCGCGTCAATTAACATTGTACGGTCGCAAGCGTATGAATCGCGAGGAAAATATTTACCGCCCGTCGTAAGCGACTCGTTACATTGTAACTCATTCCATGTAATAATGGAGCAATTACGAAGGAAATTATCCGTATCCGTTTCCAGTTAATTCCAACCGTTTTCCGGTCGTGTCCCTCAAGGCGACGTGTTCGATGGAAGATCCGTAATGTGATTTTAGAAAAGGAATGAAACGTGAAATTATTATTTAAAAAAATTCGATAATTCAAGCAAATCGAAACAAATCTTATATCAACGAGCGAATTATCAACGTGGATGTTGAAACCAAATGTGGAGAAGAAGTTACCTTATTGATAATTTTAAATGTGAGTCATTATTGTCCGAAGATGTTATCTTTTACATGAATTTATGAAACAAAGATGAGACAGAGATGACTAATATCTTTCTCGGAACAACGAAGATTTGGTATTCGTCGTTTCCGCACGCACGTATATAATATATGTATATATCTGGCCATCCTCCGAACGATAACGTTTCTCTGAAACATATTGTAACGCCTGTAAACTCAGATGGTCATAGGCAAATTTAACCACTGATGATTTCACGCATCATCGACGATGCACGCAGCGAATGGGCGCGTTAAGGCTGACGCCACACTTGGCTGCATCTCCGGATATGGCATTCCTGCTCGCGATGGAAGCGGGGGTATCACTCACAAATAATAATTTAAATAAGTAATACCGCTTTTCTCTGGAGAAAAGCCACGCCTATTCCAGCAGGCGAATGATGATTGTGAATTGATTGAATATAACCGCGAGTGCAGTCGCGTGCAAAAGTTTCGGTCGAATTGCGTGTGATCATTATGGACGATCTACAAATGTCATCGAGAAATATATTTCTCTCTTATATTATTTTCTTAGTTATTTTTTATATATGCAATTGTTACTCTGATACAACGTGTTATTAATTTCCTTAATTATCAGTATAAAACATTCTTTATACTTTTCCTAATTTCTCGTGTTTTTCCGCTTTAAGTTATTTTTTAATTTTAACATAAACAATAATTGCCAGTATTCTACAACATAAATTTCTGTTACGCTATACACTTGCTTTATGCGAAATAATGTAATTACACGGCGGAGATTATAAAGCAGTGAAAAATTGAATCCTTTTATTCTATTTTAATTAGTCGTTTGCACACGTAGATAATAAAAAGCACAAATAAATATCATACCAATCTCAATCCTCGCAATCGAAAAGAGCTGATTCAATGCGAGATAGATAGCAAAATGAAACTCGTGTTTTGCTTTCTACAAAATTAATCATGTTATTTGGCAATAAGCTACAACGGCAAGCATATTTGATATTTCATTAAATGCATTCACGCATTGGTATCGTCGATGAGTCATCGCCCCGCGTTTATTATAAAATCACGGAAAAGTACGTAAATGGGTGCTTATTTTCCAACATTAATGAGCGCGGTTCATGTGCGTACTGTTTTTACGCATGATTTTGTACCGTGAAAATATTATGTGAGAAGAGAAAAGTATACGGATAAAACAGTTTAAAGTATCTAAAAATGTAGGTAAATATAAATCTGAAAAATAATTTTGATCAAAATAATTATGTAGGACGGTCAAATTGGTTGTTAGATTGTCAAAGCTTTTTGCAGTATTATCATCGTGCTTGGACGTTCTACATAATTATTTTATTGATGGTCCAACAAAATTATTTTCTGTTCTGTATCTAATTAAATTTTTAATTGTTTCGGCAATATCGTTCTTTCCATGTACGAACGTTCACTTATCTTCTTTTTCGCACGCATAAATAAACACGTCTAATATAGATCACTTACCGTATTATTCGCATATACTTATTACTGGCTAATTTAGTAAAAGATAGAAATTAATTATACATTGAAAAAAAAAGATTAGCTGCTGCAGCAAATTAGATGATAAAATATGGCATAGCATTTTTAATTAACTGCAACAGCCAATTTTTGGTTGCGTTAGCCTATTCGCAATGTCAGTATATAGGATTTTGATAGATTAACGCCAAACAAGATAGATTAACCAAAAATTAGCTGCTGCAACCAATTAAAAATACTATGCCATATTCAGCCAATTTTTTCTTTCAATGTACTTATTTGAAGTATTAAAAGCACTTGTGTTCAGTGCTTTTAATACTTCAAATAAGTAATTAATTTACATATGTGCATTAAGTCGCATGTTGATACGTCGTATTAAACGAGTTTATTTGACGTGCATCATGTGCACCCAAAACGTCCAATGCCGTAAACGATTAAAAGCAAATTCTGTTTTCTTCGGTACATATCTCTGTTTTTGCGAGGTACAATCATACCTTTTGAACGCCAGTCTAAACCCAGACGTAGGAGAGAAAGAGGCGGGGAGGACGAAGAATGATTCGAGAGTATAGTATATAGCGAGACTCGGGAGGGAATTATACTTGCATGAGGCAGACCTCCCTCCGGCCCTCCGGCCTGAATGATAATTAAAGCGTGCGAGACTTTCTTACAATGCTCTTAATTCCCAAGAAGCAGGACAACTCACCGACGAATCTGTTGTTTCACGAAGAACTAATCGAAAAGTTTCCGAGAAACACACACACACACACACATACACACACACACACACACACACACATACACACACACACACACACACATTTTGTAAATATATATATATATTTATATATATATATATATGATTTGGAACAATATAAATGTCAAAATTTTAAAAACAATAAACAAAGATAGGCCAATGAGAGTACAAATTAAAAAAAAAAATTTAGATCATTAGAGAATATCATTTCAAAAATATCGCACAACACGTAAGATACTTCCTCCATAATTATATTAGGTGTTGGAATTAATTCGTAGCGTTTTATAAGTGATGGGAAGTACTTTCATTAATGTATTTTTTAATGCTCATGTGAAATAAATAACATTCTTTCATTAAAAAACGCTACGAATTAATTCCAACACCTAATACATAAAAGTAAAGTTACAGAAATAAAAATGTTCTTCAACTGTGATAACATTGACTTCATATTAATTTTATAATTTTGGTTATTAGAAAGAGAAATGATTTTTATAATTGATTTAAATACTGATTGACAAAATAACGCGTGTCTCTAACTTCTTGAGATCGTATAAATAATAGCTAAGTCATACGATTAGAATTTGCGCAGAAAAAAAGGTACTAACTGTATATATATTATATAATATATATATATATATATATATATATATCTTATAATACGAGGAAGAGCACGAGCTCAAAAAGCCGGAAGCATCGAATTTGTTTTTATTTCCGATATACAGGGAACTCTTGTATGTCTCGCGATCAACAGGTGACCAGTTGAATATTGGGTATAGGACGACGTTTCGCACGAAACGCACAATTGCTAGACTCGCAGTCTGTGATCATGAATTATGAATTTCAAGAATCGCCAGCTTAAAATTCGATGAAATGTCTTTAAACCGAATAAGTGAATTCATCGCATAGAAATTATTATAGTAAGGTAAAAAAAAATTTAAGATTCTCTCTTTAAGATTCTCCTCTTTCTGCGTACATTTGTTATCGTTGTAAGTATCTACTGTAAAATACTTTATGGTAAATATATATATAAATCAAAATTATCAGTTCGATAATAAACACTAATTGTACAAAATTCAACGAACAATTCCTGCAGATCTCCCAATTTAGCTCACACGGAATAATATTCAATATAGAAATGCTAGTTGCAGTCTCGCGTTATAAATCACGTCCGCGGAGTGGCAAGTATCCTCGAAATGTCGACATCATAAATATCGCGCTAACAAAATAAACAATTTGGAAAGGGTTTAATTTGTCCCATCAAGCCATTCCGGTCGATCGACTTTTCATCATCCTCGTTCGCTCTCCCTCACCTACCATCCCCATTCAACATTTTTCCCTATGAACGACATCGGAAATACCGAAGAACTTGAAAACTTGCGCGAGTTGTCGACCAGATAAATCATGCAACTCCCACTCGCGTTCGTCTACTTTCATCTTTGACTCTTAAGTCGCTTCTGTCCACGTTGGTATACACGTCGTGTAACTTCCAATGTATGCATGTATATCGCGTATATATGCGTCGAGTTAAGTTATAACATTCGCGAGTGTCTATAAATCGTTATGACTATTGCGAAGGCAACAGACTGCGATCAAGAAATTCTCACTAATACGTACCGTTAATTTATTGTATAGATTGAAGTCGCGGCGCTCAAAACGTAGAAATAACGGAGAGACAATTCATATTTCTTTTCTTTCAGATAATAAAAAATAAAAATGTCGACATGCAGTACGAGCTTTAGAAAGTAAATTAGTTGGTCTCGACTGGTTGTGAGACGCAGAATACTTTTTAGCTTCAGATATTAAAACGAAACTGTTAGAAGCGATCGAAGTTAAGCCTAAGAGATACTTATCTCACTAATTACTAACTAGATAATCGTAAATATTTTTACAAACATATTTTCATCAACGTAAATATTTCGATAAAAGATAAAAAAAAGACAGTTTGTGGATAATTTCATCTATTTGTTTGAAACGCGTATGGAAATGTGTGTTGGAAAATAGAATCAATGTTGCTTTTTAATTTGCCAAAATAAATCGTTACTATCAATGTATTTTTTTTCTAACTGCGTGTGTGTGTGTCTTGTTAAATAATATTTAAGTTCACTTATATTTGCAGTAGAAAATTGATAAATAATAAATAAAACTCCATTTAAATCTCAAATCGATTACTTATCCTAAAGTATATTCGACTTTTTTGAGCACAAAGCGGAGACAAGCATCAGGAAACTTTTCGATCACCAATGTCGTCATGTTTGACTACAAGCATAATCAGATACGAAGCCAACAATGTGATGCCTAGCAAAGAAAAAGAGCAAAAAAGGGGAGGGGGGAGGGAGGGAGAGAGAGAGGGAGAGAGAGAGGGAGAGAGAGAGGGAGAGAGAGAGAGAGAGAGAGAGAGAGAGAGAGAGAGAGAGAGAGAGAGAGAGAGAGAACAACTGTGCCGCACGAGTGCACGCAAAGTCGAAGCGTCGCCGTTCGGTTTCTACGTCGATCCCTCGATGTTGCGGTCACCCGTACGTGCGAGCTTCGCGATGCTACGATCCGATAAGCATCCCCCCTTGGACCCCTCGGCCGTTCTCCGCCACCCTCTCCATGTCCCTCTCCAAATCGACCGAACGATCCCTCACGCGCTCGTCGTGCACAGCCTCCTCTTCGGCCTTACCGCGACCTCATCGTGGTCGTAAACGTGGAGAAAAGAGTGAGAGAGATCTCTCTCATCGACGTCTTCGTTCCACCGCACACGATCGCTCCTCGTCTCACTTTGTGATCGCTGCGCACCTTCCCCTCCTAGTCCGATTTCTCCTTCTTCTCTCCTCCGCCGCCTCCTTCACCTCCTCCTTCTCCTCCACCGCCCAACCTCGAGATACTCTCGCGTAGACCTCCTGCCGCAGCAGCTATTCTCGCTTCTCGCTTTCGTCGTCTTTGTCGCACCGCTGTCGCCAAAGGATCCGAGGGTCGTACCGTTCCACTCCCGTCGGGCCGGTTCCCTCCTTCGAGATTCGAGGCAGCCTGCTATGGTCGTCCTCTTCTCGCAACAGAGAGTCAGCATGATGCTCTTTCTCCCTTACTCGCTTGTTCTCTACTTCTACTCGATCTTATCCGTTTAGCTTCATCTTTGTTTAGAGAGAGAGAGAGAGAGAGAGAGAGAGAGAGAGAGAGAGAGAGAGAGAGTGCGAAAAAGATCACGCGCGCATCAAGCATCTTTGTCAAGTAGGGATGATAGTGCGGGTTCATCACATGTCTCTGTCTTCGACGTGTGTATTCTTACTTCTCAATTCTAAATTGATTCCGTCTATAAAAACTTACCGCTTCGGTAAGTAATTCTAAGCTACTTCTACCAATGTAAAACTTTAATTTCATTTCAATTTACTCTTTATTTGTTTCCAATTCTAAAAAAGTTAGAGAAAAAATAAATAGTAATTAAATCGAATTGAAGTTAATCTTATACTGAAATGTGGAACTGTGCCTCAAATCATATATCTTTTTTAATTATCGCGTTCTCCATGCCTCGTGTCGTGCTCTCTCGTAATATTTTCACCATCGTGAGTCCTCACTTTTGTCGCACTGCATTTTTCTTTCACTGGATATATTTCTCTATTTCCCTTGTTCCAAAGTATTTCTTTCTTCGTCACTTGCCTGTGTTTGCCCTCCTCTTTGAGGACTGTTACTATCGTTCAGTCAGGTATAGAGTCTTCTCTTTCTCTCTTTTTTTCTCGTTTCATCAGATAAGTTTATCTCCCTCTCGCACATTTCTTCCCCCTCTATTCCTTTATTCTCGACTGGTTCTGTCTTCGTCGACCTACAGATATATCTGACGTTCATTCGTTCCTTCTCACTCGTGTTGTACCTCATGTGTACCCTCTCGCTCCATTCTTACTAACACTCTTCCGTCTCTTTTCTTCTCCCCCCCCCCTCCTCTCACTCTCTCTCCACATACATACACATACACATATGCATTCATTCGGACGTGCCAACCTCGCCTTGGCTCAACGAAATACGCACGCGTGTCTCCACTGGCGACGCTCGTGATGCCTCAAATGTATGTGATACGCATATGCGTACACCTACATATATGTACGCGTACAACGACTTATCATGATCGCATTTATACGCGCGTAAGTGCGGCGACGTGGATAAGGGATGGCCAAACCCCCAATTTTCACCGCTCTCGATATTTCGCCTTGCCGAAGTTCTCTCATAGGCCGTTACGACTTTAGACATTTCTCTTGATTATGCGATCATCGTCTGATTGGACAATTAGATTGAAATATATCATTTAACCCTTTAACATATATAATATTCCTCTACACACAATATCAAAATACAAATAATATTTAACGAAGATTGTCGTGTGATAGTAAAAAAAGAAAATGTTCTTTTCTACCATAAAATTATTGCATTCTATATTGCGAATAAATTTGAGATTAAATGCTATATGTGTTTATTTATAGAGAATATTTCAGACTATTCGTTTTTCTTGAAAATAGATAGTGATCAAAATGTGTTTAAAAACAAAAATACAAAATTCATACCTTTTCAGTTCTATAACATCTTAGTTCCAATATCCAAATATAATTATTAAAAAAAATCCTAGACTATATCATGTACTACCTATCATGAGAAAAAACAAGATAAAATTCTAAGTGAGACTCGATATACACAGTTAATTCCGATAAGAGTCCATTGATCAAATCATTTTATGGTTTAAGTAGGTACAATTCCACTTGATCGAACCAAAGCTACGTTTGGCGATAAAGATAATTAACCGGATGTCGATTGACGTTTCAAGATTGAAAGGACGGTTAGCAATTTTCCCTTTGGGTCCGGAATATCTTAGGAATGCCTGTGCTAATAATCGTCTCATCGGTCGTGCAGCGAAGGCGTACTTACTTATCTCGGAATGAGATAAGCTATCAATAGGAGAACTTTTTTAACATAAAATTCTAGTTTTCGTAGAGATCGCATCGTTTGCTCATACAACTGTGCGATTTTCCTCGTTAATCGCGCACATGATCATAATGTTTCCTGACCACCGATCCTTTTTTTTTTTCGTCGTGCCATAAAGTCGCATAACGGATACATATCGGCCAAGCGATTTCCCATTCCTTTTACGGCGGATGCACGAACGTTACTGGTTCTGCGTGCGTTTTACATATCTGCGAAAGATCACAGATTAGAGCAACGTATCGACGGAACGAAACAGCATCCCGCTTCACAAAGTAACGTTCACCGAAACACCATACGTCGTGCGGACGCGCGCTCATGCGAATCGACGAGATAGTGTCATCTGCCACGATCCTTACGACTGCGGCCCCGTTTCGACTTGGCTAGACGGGGAAAAGATAAGAGGCTCTTGAGGGATTTTATCCTCTGAAGAGGACACACTATTTACAGGACAGGAAAGCCACTATAATGATGCTAAAACAGCATTATATTTTGAGGCAAAGAATATAATGAAATAATGAGTTAATGTAACAAACCTTGGTTGAGGAAAATTATAATTTTAAAACTAAACCCCAGTCCTCTAAAAGTTAACCAATTTATCTCGCGAACTATAGACTATATCCTCGAGTGATTACCGAAGTGCCTAATTGCTTCATGAACGGGCCTATACATCTATATTTATTCTTATACGAAAAACTTATATTTTAACATAAAGTAAACGTACACTTTTCTTCACACGTTTACCTTTTGTTAAAAGTTTACATATCCCAATATCAAGTATAGGATTATACGGTTTATACCAATGAGGATTTTCTAATATTTGTTTTAAAATTTGAACGGTTATCCCTATTTGTCCCATTTATACTTTCGTTATTTAAGAGACACGTTATGAATTATTAATCTATAAATTATATATTTACTCCGTCGTATCACACAGGAAACGTAAATGACTCAGTCTACCCTTTTCCTCGCTTCGAGGCGTAATATCTTAACTGTAGCTTTATGCGATAGAAACTTGCATGACGACGTCCCGAGTACTTAGGTAAAAATTAAATGTGACAAGCAGGTAATATACAGCACATTTAAACATTATGTAGTAACATATGTGATACATTATTGCATATGTTAGTGATACAGGAACCAGAAAACTTGCGCAACTTTCACATAAATTGACAAATGAATATATAAAACCGGTTTATGAATTCATAAACGTGGAAACAAGAAACAACCAAGTTGACGCGAATCAATTGTTTCACTTGTTAAAAATTAACTGTAATCGGCTTTCTACAAAAAGTTATTATCTAAGTTTAATATGGGATTTACAACAGAAGTGATCGTAGTGATTGTAGGATCTTAAATCGTAGAAAATTGACCAATCATAGTCGATCATTCTTCTTATATTCAATTGTGATTGGTTAATTTTCTACGACTTAAGATCCTATGATATCACAAAGACTTCTATTGTAGATCCCATTGTAAGTCTTAAATAAGACATTAATTACAGTCGAATGTGAGAAGAATAATCGATTATGATTGGTCAATTTCTTATGGCTTGAGACTTAAAGCTTAGATAATGATTTAAAGCCGCTTCAACCAACTCCGATTAAGCCAACTTTGATCGACGATTAATCCAATTGAAATTGACCAATCGCATTTGTCATTTTGCTTAACGACAGATGCGATTGGCCAATTTCAATGGACTAACTGTCAATGAAAGTGGAGTTAATCGAAGTCGATCAAAGTGGCTCTTATTGTAGAAAGCTCATAAAGGCAGAAGCACAGAGTCTTGCATAACATATAACGTGTAATGCATAAAAAATCAATCAGAATCCTTCATTTTCTTCCTTTCCATAAAATAAAATAAAAGACTCTAATCAATTCTTTGGTCAATTCTCTTATGCTTCATGCATTATGCAAGAGTCTGTGCTCCGGTCTTCTATTTCTAAACATTAATCTGACATATTATTGACAAATAGCAACATTCGATATGTTAAATGTTCCACTCGCTTAGAACAAAAATTAGCGCAAAAATCTCCTTTATTTGCTATTATATTTATTCAACTGTAAACTTTCAGATAGTAATCACAATTTCCCTTAAAATAGAAAAAAATCTTCATACATGTTGGAAAGAATTCCATAATTTGCAATGCTCGTTTTAGGTAGATACGGCTTCACGTTGAAGAACTATGTTGTACAAATTATAGGTTTACTTCACCCTCGCTTACTAATCCCTTCGTGTTTTTGTTCGAGTAGTCTCACGAACGGAAGTTTACGAATAACGCTGCTTTTAGCGATGCGGTGTTCACAAGGGCCAAGAGTTAACATCGCGCCTGCGAGACTTGATATCTGCACCAGCGCGAATACCACCTGAATACGAAGGTCGCAGGTCGGTGAAGAGATCCTTGCAACGCCGTGGATAACTTTCATCGTGAGTGCCGGCGCTATTGTGTATACATACATACGAGGAGAAGAGAAGCCGTAGGGGTTATTACGCCGCGCTTTCTGCGCGCCTCTCCGCGTCGCTCCTTCTGAAGCCTTCCTGGAAGTTCCGAGTCGGGGAAGGCAGCAGCAGCAGCAGCAGCAGAAGATAGGAAGAGCGACGAGGAGGACGGAAACCGGGTAAGATGGAGCACCGAAAAGGGAAGGAGAGGCCTACCGTAGAGAGGAGTTACGGCTTACACAGTTAAACCTCATCGTTCGCCAGGGAAGAGAGAAAGAGAGGAATAAACAGATAAATAGCAGGAATGCGCAAACATTGGACAAACCGTAACATAAGACGGAACGCCGAGATAAGCGATAATATGCGCCCCCCTTAGCATCAGTAATTAATGATTAAATGACATATAGAAAGAGTGTCTTCACTATACTAAATGATCAAAACCATAAAGTATCTCAGTAAATCTATTTAATTTCATCGATTTAGCGTTTCGTATATTTATTTTCTTGTGCACATAAATTTCATATTATCGAGAATAAAATATGCAGCATCAAGATGTACAAAAATATAAAAGACAATAATAATAAGATCAGAAAGACATGAGCTTCATGTTGCTAAACCGGAAATACAACTATGCATGAATCGATGTATGATTGAATGTTTTAGAAAATAAACTTTTCGTCGAAGAATTGCACGTTCAAAAATTTGCGAAGTTATATTATACTGACTCATAAACGGGTATCATTTTTTTTTAAGTATATACCGTAAAACAAGTATATACTGAAAAGCGAGTAATACAGAGAGAGAGAGAGAGAGAGAGAGAGAGAGAGAGAAAGTTGCTTCTCTACTTTCAAATTTTATATTTTGTTTTAAAAAAGTAATATATGTATAAATAAGAATTTTATTTTAGACCGTATATGTGAAAACATAATCAATACAGAAATTAAAACGCTTATGACGGTCAAAAATGGATCTTTAATGCTTAAATAATTCAAATGAATTTTATGTATATATATATAATATATATATATACACATACGTACATACATACATACACACTATATATATATATATATGCATATATACTATATTTGTAATCATTCAAACTACGCACCGAATTAGTTTTCGCAATAAATTTATAGTTTTTTAGCACATTAACATCTTTCTAATATAATGATTGCTTGATTGAGCATTAAATTATTAAAAATTGCTTGTCAATTTAATTTAATTTGTAATATTATAATACAGTAGTTTAATTGCGTTTATAAGTCCGGAAAATTAATCCGGCGCGCAATTCGAATAACTGAAAATATGGTATATATGCATGTATATATATATATATATATATGCATGTATATATATATATATATAATTCACATTGAGTTATTAAAACATTAAAGACCAACTTTGATCAATATAGGCATTTTAATTTCTAGTATTGATATGTATAAATAAATTTGTATTTCATTATTTGAAAAATACATTATTCTATAAATGTAAAAAAAGGATAACAGAATAAGTATTTTTTAAGAAAAGACATTAAATGTCGGTATTTTTGTTTGTTTTTTATTACCAAAAGTCAACTTAATATAGTTTAATATAGAAATTAAACTGTCCCAATAAGATTTGCGCATTGTCATACTTATTTCTGCAATTTTTCTTCTTTTTGAATACAATAGAAAATTTGTTAATAGCGCTAATGTATCAAAAAATTTAAGAGATTTTTTCTCATGAAAAAGCAGAGCTAATAAAATTAGATATTCTTTTTATTTTTTTCTAGCATGTGTTATGATTTATATATTTGTGACATAAAGCAACATACTATTGTTAATAAAGAATCAAATTTTGAAAAGTATGGGGTAACTTCATAATATATATAAAAATTGTCTTTTAAAGCACAGTACGTCGTCGGAAGATAGAACCATAAATCTCTCGGTCAATCGGTTCGATGGTACCTAAAAGGCACTGAAGAGCTTTGGCGGAACAAGAAGCCATTCGGTAGAAAAAGGAAAAGACAGGAAAAGAGAAAGACAAGAGAAATGCCCCAGAGGACGAAAGTCACAAAAAAAATTATAGAAACATCGGATGATTGTTATAATATCCTTGATAATATTTGCAGCGAAAAAAAAATTCTATATTAATATTTTCGAAGTTATAAATTATACTTATTATTGGGGAATCGAAAAGTATTAACGAGAGGAATTATATCTAAAACACAATTCAGATAATATTACAAAACGGGCTTTTTCTAGCAGAAGAAATATGACACACAGACACAGAGATGGATAATAAATTTAAAAAATTTCTGATTTTACTTAAATAAATAAAAAGAAAAAGTCTTCTTTTAGATTCATTTTTATGCATAGCTAACTTTTAAATAAAAAAATAAATAAATAAATAAAAATACTGTAAAAATCATTTTTACAATATTTTTCAGTTTTAACTTTTTGTACAACCCTTTGGCGGCAAGAATATTAATTATCCAACTATTTATTCTACAATAAGCATCACTGTCACATCAGGAGATGGACAGGGACCTGGCCTTAAACAAGGCGAAGGATAAAATAACAGATTAAGAGAAACCAAATACCAACTGCGAATCCACTACGTTCTATGACTCCGTATTTTACTACCGTAACGAAGGGAACCTTACGAAGTTTAAAACCATCAATATTTCCGGCAAGATAAATTGCGATCTGTAATTTCACTAGGCGCAAAATACATAGAAAGAGAAAAAAATGCTCTCTAAAATCTTTGAAATGGAATCTAATTCTAAAGAATAACAAGGAGTGACAAAACTGAGGCCTTGAAAAGGACAAATGTCAGTTTTTAAGAGTAAAATTTCACTCTTAGTTTAATTCCAAAGGTTTTAAAAAGTTAGTTCGAAGAAAACTACAATAAATTAAAAGCAATAAATATACGAGTTAAATGCTGAATATAATAGTTAATGAAATAATCTTATTATATTAAAAAATATAATATCTTTATTATATTATCCAATTTGTAACTCTAATTCGCAAATGAATAATTTTCATTCGATAAATAAGATATGTACGTCAGATTTTATTTAAAGTAAATGTGAATGTAAAATACATTAATATGTCACATGTAGAAGGATAACGAGTATCATCAAAAATATCTGACAAGACGAAAAGAGAGATTGAACTCGACTTAAATCTTAATATCTCTTATTTTCCCCAAAATCCCTGCATCTCGTAGAACGTGCCGTCTCTTACGGAGCGCAGCGAGAGCTGCACGAGAAAAATCAATAGTCCGCTCGCGGTCGAGGAGAAAGCAACGCGTCAAATTGTCTGCCCTGTTTTTTTTTTTCCGCAAGGAATCAGAATCTTTTTTCCGAGCTATCGAAAGTGATTCATAATATTCATGATGACTCTATAAGATAGATACGACGCGTGATTATTGAAACTAAGATTTAAGGCGCAAACACAGACCAAGTCCAAAATAGATTGACACCCGTGATAATAATTTATAGCGAACCTCGACGAACGACTGGATAAACAAGAACGACCATACGCGCCATTCTACGGAATCTCAATGGCCGATTAGCGGAACATCCAACACACGTTCTCAGCCTCGTTAAACCGCCGATGATATTTCAACTGCCAGGACAACGACTGCGATTAACGTCCGCGCGAAATTGTGACGGCGGGTCGTGCTCGCGTCACCGCGCCCACCGATTTACGGCCAAGGCCGTAATTTCGAGATCTAGCACGCTGGCCGTTATTTCGGAAAATGTCCTCGCATCGCTGGTCCATTTCGCATTTCGCAACACCGCGTGCCGACATAACGTTTGCTCTGTTACGGCCAATCGCGAGAAATTATTTCGACGCGCTTGGCGCGCGCGTTTCATAGATAGGGATGAATCTTCCTCTCCGAATTTTCTTTATCTGTATGTCGACAAATAAACTAGATTAAAATTGACATTAAATCTTGTCCCATTGCGTCTATCTATAATTCCCTCAGCCTGGTTTTAAACGCGAAAGATCAGATGGGAATGTAAACGATCGACATTCCTTCGTTTACTCGAATAGTTCTGTAACTCGACCTGACTGAAGATATATGGCTTAAAAACACGGAATAAATGCTCTCCACGAAATCTATATTAATCTCGTTATATATCTTATCTTTAAATATATCGTGAATTGATAATAATATGACGCATATTATTATTGATTTAAAAGAGAAAAAAATAAATAGATACTACTAAAAATGTGAATATTTTGTGAAAAGAAAAATAGTGACGATGGTATTAAAGACACAAATCTAGCAGAAAAATATGTAACTATTTTATGCGGCAGACAGAAATTGTGTAACTTAATTATATAATTTATTTTGTAATTATGTAATTTAATTTAATTATACATTAGATAAAAAGATTTTTCATATTTATGAAATAAAGTTAAAAATAAAAATTTCAGCTTATGTTCTTTATAAATTTCTTACTTTCCCTTTCTCCAAATTTTTCAATCTCACATCCAGAGAAGTCCGTTTTCTCTAACTTTATACAACATAAATCTTGATAGAGAAAATAATAAATATGTTTCATATTAATTTCACAACATTCAGTTATTCAGGTTCCCTTGTATAATCTCATCTAAAAGATACAGCAAATTATATCTGCAAAATGTGTCCCACATTAGGAAAGATAGCATCGTCCGCAAATATTTGACATAAGTTTCATAAAAGGTCCAACATCGTTGCATTCCGCAGATAAAAACTAGCTATCGACATAAAGGGAGCAGCATTAAATATATTTATAAGTCCCGCATTCCTTTTTCTTATATCAATTATCAAGATTTATCACTGATAGCGTCGATCAACGTCTCGTAAGCATATCTGAACCGGATTTAAGAGGGCTACGCGAATGCAGTGGCCCTCTAATGGCCATGCGCGTACGTTGGAAATCCGATATTCTCGCGACCTCGTTAGATTCGTATCGTGGAAAGATCTTTAGCACGTACAGCACAGGTTCCGAGAGTGCACTTGCCACCTGGCGATGAGATTGTCTTTCTCTCTTCTTTTCTATCTTTCTTCCTTCGCCTTTCTTTCCATTCCTCTTTCTACCTTTCGCAGTTATACGACAAAAACTAGTCGCATGCTTAGCTAAATGCTCTCCCGTTCCTTGTCCTTGGTCCTCATCCTTTTAGAACCGAAGTCTCGACCGTTCCTGTCGTTACTGTCTCCTACTACCGCTTTCCATTTTACTGTATTCACGTTCCTGACCATCCACTTCGATAAGAAGAAACGACATGATAAGTTGCATGCCAAAGAAAATGACTATTAGAGGAATCTCTTCAATTTTTGAGACCGCGGGAAATAATTTACAGATGTTAAAGGCGTTAACCCGGTAAAAAATTTTTCATGCATGAATATGTATAAACATACGTAAACATAAATAATTATAACATAAATACTCATAAACATGTATAATTATATATGAAATGTGCCCAATACATGTTCATACATCCTTTTTTCTTTTGTTATTTTTTAGTGTATAATAGAAATAATAATAGTAATGTGAAAATAATTAAAAGGATCATTTTCGCATTGTTTGTTTTAGAAAAAAACAAGTTTGAAGAAATGTAAAAAAATTATTTATGTATAATTATATATAAAATTATGTATAATTATGTATGAGCAATTTTTTTGTACATATTTATATATATTCATGCATAAAAAATTTTTTACCGGGAATTGAGCACAACTGTTTATATTTCGATTTCTATATAAAAAAGTAACAAAAAGACATTCAAGAGAATTGCTTAACAACGAATAATGTGGAATAAAATGTACGATAATTTGTAGTGCAAGAGAATGAATTTTCAGAGTATAAAATAAATAAAGTGATATATGATAGTAGATTCTTGTTATATAATTCTATATGAAATAACATATACCTTATATACATATTCATATATGTATTCAGAAAGGATAAATATTGATTTTATTTCTAAATTTTTTATTTCTAAATGCGAAATGTACTACGAAAAAGATAAAAACACACTATTCTAATTCTATATTTCATAATTTCATTTAATATCATAAGATGAGATATAGAATGACAATCAATATAATTGCGTCAATCATATCATTGCGTCAACTGTGCTTTCTGCAAAAATATTTTAGGAAGGAAAATATATATACCTCTTTACGATATTCTATCCACCTAGCGCTATCGATTTACTCGACTATCGACATTGTCCTCTGAAGAGTTCGGTTTCATTTCTCCGTGTCGCTGTGTGTGTGTAGTTAATTTATCGCGATAACCAAACGCTTCGCGTATAATTAATTAGTCAGATTTAATTAGAAACGCATAATAACATTGTATCTGTACAAAAACTGATGCGCAATGCATCTCGACAAATAGATGAGAGACACAGAACATTCAATGAATAAATATGTTTTTGTTATTAAAAAATACCACATCATAGGGCATTTACTAATATTCTATTTAAATACCTAAAGAAAATTTGGATTTGGCAAGAATGTGACTTTAAACGGTTAAAACACTAGAATTAATTTTTAAAACCAGAAAAAGATGAAGAGTTAATTGAATCGAGATTAAATTATAGAAACGGGCATTAAACAATTATTAGACATATCATTCACTCAAATATTTTATCGCATGGATCATTGTGATATTGATTGAATTGTTACAGCGATTCGCGAATTTTCTTTGACGTTAATCAACCTCCTCGAGGACAAGGCCGCGAGAAGAATCGCGAGTTACGAGACGAGGGCGAACAAACGGGAACGACACACCGTTATGCCATCTGGCACGATGCGCGAAGCACACGACTATGAATCGCATAGTCGCAACTATGGATTATGACGTCATTTCGTCACGCGCTATCAAACATCACGATCGCTGATTGCACTTCCTTCTTCCTCGTTTATCACGTCGCATCGCGTCGCGTCGCGTCGCGTCGCATTGCTTCGCGACTGAATACAGCAGAGCATGAAAGGACGACGTCTGAGAGAAGAATAACGAGAACGGCTATTAAGATAATTGTAAACGAGCCAATTATCGTCATAACTGACGGATAAGAATGCGCCGATCTCATTCCGAGAGCCGCGATCCCTAGATAATATCTAATTATACGGACATTGATGATCGATGATCCTCTGTTATCTGCAGCTTGTTAGTAATATCGGCGACTCCCTACCGGAGACGCGCATCGCGACGCTGCCGTCAAAATGGAGTCTCGCGCTCGCCGTCCAATTTCCTTTTAATATATACACGCCCATTCTCTTTTCTATTCTCGCGCATTGTTATGGTCCCTGATGGCGTGATAAATTATTCAAAGTCTAATACTTATTCTATCTATATAGCACGTAAAAATAACAACAAACGATGTTGTTCGAGATTGTTACACATGAAACGTTACTCTTTAAATGTTCTGGAATGAAATTTCAAATTTCCAAAAGATTGAAAATTGAGCCAGTCTTGAAAAAAGAGTGAAAATATTTTCTGCCTTGGACAAGAGAGAGTGGCATTACTCTTTAGGAGTGAGATTTCATTCGTTTGGAGTAAGATTTTATACTTTTGGAATGAAAGTCACTTCAAAGGATGAAGTCTCATTCCAAAAAAAAAAGAGTGACATTTCATTCCTCATTCCAAAAGAATGAAATCTTACTCCGGAGAAGTGAAAATCTGTCACTCTTATTCAAGAGTAAAAAATTCCCATTCTTTTTTTCAAGATTGACTCAATATTTACTCCTTAAGATTTAGAAAGTATGAAATCATCAAATAAGTAGACGGAAAAAAGTACTACAATTGACGGATGATTCCGTCATTTATTTTTACTAATATAATAAATAATCAGGATATCGCAATTATATTCACGATCGTCATGCGTTTTAATTGCTTGAATATTTCATAAAATTATTAAGATCGGAAATTATAAGTATATAATATGATAAATCATAATAATGAACAGTTCGAATTAAAAAATAAAGTTGTGTACAGTTTATTCAACTCTTTCAAACTATCAATGCCCCTTGACAGCTACTTGTTTCTTATTCTTCCTTTCTCTCTTTTTCGTTCTCCTAGCCTATCCTCTTCACTGCGAGAAAAGATCGCCACGTCATCGCCATTCTCATCGCCACAATAGTCAGTAAAATGTCTAATTAATGGTTGCCCGGCTAGTGGCGTTCACGATAGAAAGTACTCAAAGAAAAACGAAAGAAGCTTCTCTTATTTCACGAGGGAAAAACTGGTTCGGTAGAGATTATAGGCTACTGTTTAAAATGAATGAAATGATCCTACAACATTCCGAGCGAAGAAGAAAAAGTTAAAAACTTGAGTAAATTCGTGAAATGTGATTGCTAAAAAACTGTAGTACGTTTATTATATTGATTATAAACAATTATTAACTCGACTTACTAATAACAATACATTTAGGGATGCACTGGATCATAAAATTATCTAATACCGAATATGGGATATCCAGCATCACATTGTTTTCAGATATCCAATTGGATATGCGCTAGGCAATTATCTAACCAGATATCGGATATTTCTCCGGAGATCCTGCCGGATATCTAGAAAATGGCTTCCAAAAAAGAACAGCAAGGGAAAAATATCAGCTGAATTCAGCTGAAAAGAACAAAACTCTGCATTAATGACGCAACTATCAATATAACATTTCAACCGGATATATATAATAATATCCGGATAGTAAAAAGGTGCTGGATAATGCCAGATATCGGATATTTACCAGATCCGGTGCATCCCTACATGCGTTACACTAACTGCTTATTTGCATTATTCGGATCAACTAATATATTTTATTTCTCAATACTGACAAATATTAAGTGCCACAATGTTAATTTAATAATTATAAAACACGTATTTAGTACTCTGTAAGTGTCTTGTCTGTTTTCGCAATATATCATTACCTAAAGATTAAAGGTTATCAACAGATTCATCAATGAAATTCATTCATGAATTTCTTGGTTACTTTTAATCTTTAAGTAACCATATATTGTGAAATCGGGCCTAAATCTGAATCAGTAGATAATCTATTAAAGTGGCATACTTGGTACTGAATTATCAACATATATTAGCACACTTGATTGAATAATCAGTGAAATTCATCTATAAAAGAAAAGAAGTTTGAACGTTATATGTATATCAATATTTGCACTTTCTAGTACATTATCTAATTACATGTTCTAATCTTACAATACCATATACGTTGAATATGCCACATTTATGCACTGAAGCAAGGTTTGCTATAGATTAGGGATATCACATTTCATTCATTAATTAGCAGTATTTAGCACTAAATCAGTGATTATCTACTGATTCAGATTTAGAAAGTAAGCTTCTATCAGAACTGAATCACTAAATGAACTTATCTATTGATTCCACACTGTTAAAAATTTCATGATATTTAATATACTTTTAAGTTACACAATTTGAATTTAATTTCATGACATTACATTAAATTTAATATATTTATAACTAAAAAATATATTTATGTACATGTACATTAAATTTAATATATTTTTAAGTAAAAATTTATGAAATTTAATATACGTTCATTACATTTAACTAGTGTAATTTAATTTTCAGTTAAATCATTCATTACTTTTAATTTCGTTCATAATCATGAGCTTCATTTACAAGTAAAGGAAACGTTTCTAACAGCGCAGATTTAGAAAATAAATTTTTACCAGAACAAATTACAATTACACTCCATTATAATTCACGATAATGCGATTTTTTTTCTATATCTTTATCTTTCTTCTACATCTTTATATATCCAGAGACAACAAATGCAAACTTTTTAATTCTTTGTCTTATAAACTGAAAAAAAATATCTTAATAAAAAAAAATGATAGGATCCATTGGGTAAATAATTTTTTTGTATTAAAATATTTTTTTCTAAGTAAGAAAAAATATCTTGTAAGATATAGTAAACTAAATTTCAAATAAACTATTCAAAGTGTATGAAAAACTCATAGAAGGGAAATACGGCACACGAGAAATTCGAAGAAGCGCAATGCAATTTATTTGTGGTAGTGATCACGCATTCGTTGGATTCGTTGGAAGGAACGAGGGTGGTTACACCCCTGAGGAACGGATGAAGGGATCGAGGTCTTCTATCTTTCCCAGCAAGCCGCATGACTGGTGTTTCGAGACACAATAGGGTGTGTCGATACACCTACGTAAGATATATTAACTTGAATCCACGTGAAAAAGATTAGGAAGAGTTTCTCCCGCCTTTGAGTTTACTGAGAAATCGGCAGACAATTTTGAACGTTCAAAACAGTTAATCCTTTGCGATTTGGAATAATCTGAGGATCAATATCGACCTTTTTACAAAACGATCTTTTTTCTAATTTCTTGTCTCCTTTCACAGTCAATCATCCTATTCTAACTCTAAATGTTAGATGAATGAATTATCATCATTCACAATATTTCACAAAAAAATCACATATAATAAATATAAAAATAATTTGTAGCTTATTTAAATACACGTATATTATCAGAGAAATGTTTGATAAAACATGTACAAAAATTTTTAAACTGTTATGGCAAGTTAATAGTAAAATAAACAGACCAATAACCATTTACAAATAAATTAATTCAATAATAATTATTTTTCTACCTTTATTTCTTTATCTCGTGCAATCTGTAAACCCTGTGTGAGGTAAACGCTGTGTTCAAGTACAGTGTAAACTTAAAAAAAAAAGAGCAATACAAGCAGGATCGATTTTGTGGAATTTGATGGCTACAAAGGGCGCTGCTCCAAGTTGCTATCGTTAGTCAAAGAGGCGAATTGCTCTGATTTACAGCTTACTAAATAGAGACGGCTCTTCGCGACGCCTCGTGCCTCGGAATGCAGAGGGACGAAGTGGCAGAGGCGTTGTAGAAGGACGGCCGTAGAGCGTGAGAGGAGAGTGAAAGAGAAAAGAGGAGACGAAGATCGACAGGGACGGCAAATGAATGAGAATACCGCCGCGCTGGCGCGGGAGAGAAAGAACGGCCGAGATATACCGGGTGGGGCAGCAGAACGGAGAAAGATGAAAGACAGAGAAGGAGAGGGTATCGCCGAGCGATTGGTTAAGTGGGGTCCACACGGGTAAGCGAGGTCACATTTCGAGTACGTTTCAGACGCGCTAAAAGAGACCCTGTCGTGAATTCTTCGACAGTTGATCACCGATATTTTCTACCGCGCAAATATTTGAGCAATCGTAGCAATCGTATAATTTTTTTCTTTTTCAACGACGGACAATTTGCGGATTAAGAATATTTAAAAAAAAAAATATATATATATAAGATAAAAAAACCGAGTCTCCTCACAAGAGACAGGATATCGAAGCGATATATTTACTAGATATTTCGAAGAGCAAGAACGATCACGCGAACGATGAAAAGGCTCGTAGAATCTACGATCTTTGCGACGTATTTGCATCCATCCGCGAGAGAATTTTCATGCTCTATCGCCTACAGCAAAATGCGATTAAATATCGCTCATAAATAATGCAAATGTAAGAAAACGGACGAGTTATCCTTTGCCATGGAGATACATATCTGTGCTAATACATCTCACGCACAACCGGCTCGCACAAAGAGTGTTACACTTGAAAAAGACACGGAGAGGTTGAAGATACGATAGAAACGCGGTTAAATTCGAGGAAACTTAGGATGCTTTCCAGCAAGGACACAGTGAATCGTTTCATTCTTGTTTAACGTAGGCAAACAACAAGGATGTAATAATTCACTGTGTTACACTATGTCTGACCGTATCCTTGCTGGAAAGCACCCATAGTTGGGTGCCGCGAGTACGAATGGTAAACTTAACGTAATGTGCGAACAAAAAGGTAAGAGAAAAGACGAGATAGCATTCAAGAGTCAGTCGTTTTATTACGGTGAAGCGCCACGCCACGCGCATTTCTGCGACAATCGTTCCTCGCGAAGAGAGGACTTTAGAGGTCTTATACTCGGTTTTCACGAGTCTCCGGTGTCACTGAGTAATCCTATCCCCAGGCACATCTAGTCAACATAATGTCGCTTGACTGGTACCGCAAGGAGTGGCGACTAGTAGCAGTCATATTAAAAAAAAAAAAAAAAAAAAAAAATCATTAAAGCATTCCGTCCGAGTGTGTCTGAGCGCCGATAATAGCGTGAATAATAAATGCGCGAGCGCGAATTTCGTATACTCGCGATGTTCGATCATCATTTGTATATCAAATCGAATAAGTCAGACACAGACTGTCCCAAACTGTTTCATGTTTAATGACATATATTCCTGTACAATTGAAAAATCAATTTTTCCTCAACTTAACTGTGAAACATGAATAGTTTTAAAATTTTAGGTGATTGAAAATCGAACGCTTTTAAATATCGTGCAAATTAAACGCATTTGTCGTTAAACCCATAATTGAAGCAAATTTTACGATTTCAGAGTTTTAACGCGAGTCGTATAATTATCAAAATGTTTCATGTGAAATATTAAAAGAACCAGGAAACAAGCTGACGTTATTTGTCATCATTTCAGCATCAAAATGACCACAAATAACGTCAGCTTGTTTCCTGAAGAGATAACATATAATTGCCTCACAAATGCTCTCCAAAACTTCTACCAAAGAGAAAGATTAAAATGTCATTAAAATCGCAAAATTGGAATGTATCCTCTCTCGAGGAATTTTTAGTATATTAGTGCACGATTTTAACGAATAGATTTTACGAGTGAATTTATGTATACAAATTTCATTTGATTTAAATTCATTCGACTAACTTGCCTTGCCTGTACACCCTTCGCCACGATATCCGAATGTATCCCTTCACCCTTGTGCCTGACCATTGTAACTTTGGGCCCGTGCCGCGTCTAATATCTCCCTGTTTGTATATATGTGTGCGTACAACTACCTGAGGATCTACAAGTAAATTCTTGGCCCGTGCCATGAAAAACTTCCAGTCGGAAAATACTTAGCAAAATAGGTAACAGCTGCATTGCTAGTTGCGATTTCGTGAAAAAAAAAATTAATACCTCTTTTGTTTTCCCTCTCTATAGTATAATTTAGTATAATTTAAAATAATTTCACATTGTAGAGAAAGGTTTCTTCGATTTTAAAAATTAAAATGTTTCTTGGCTTATGGTTAAAGAAAAAATTTCTTTGATTTGAATGTCATTTCTTTGATTTATAAACATTATTTTTTTAAATCAAATAAAAAATTTCATTTGATTTAAAGAAGTAATGTTCAAATTAAAGAAATTTTTTTCGTATAGCAAAGAAACATTTCTTTAAATCGAAGAAACCTTTTTCCGGGTGTATATTTTCGAAGTAAAAAAGAAAAAACGCGATAATTACAATAAAAAAAATATCATAAAAATACGAGATAGAGTAGAATCTTTTTAAGTACCAAGAAAATATGAAATAAAATTTTCTCAAAAAAAATATACAAAGAATACAATTTTATATAAAGTTATTTATATAAAAAGAATATAATTTTAAACACGTTCCGTGTAAATTTTTATTTTCGAAGAAATACATAAAAAGTTTCTCATTTATCTCGGTAATTGACACTGCCTAGTACATTCTTCATTCGATACAATCTTCGCAGCTCTTTTACGCGCAGAATAAGCTTAGGGAAGAAAGAGTTATATAATGCATGATAGCTCCGAAGGTGCGCAATCCGAGGGTTCTCGAGGTCGAAGATTACGCTGTTTCGATTTACGCGCATTGCGATGTATCTAATACCGTAAGCACTTTGCGCGCATACGTAGGAATACCTAATCAGAATGGATATAAGAGTTCGAGAACGAACGACCTAGAGGTGCAGTATAGAATGGAAAAGCCCGTTCGCGTGTACAAGCTGCAACCGTGCGTCATTGGCGCGTGTCACTGGAGGCAGCTGCTGGTTCGTCCGTTCATTGTATTCGTGGAAAAAAGGGGGAAGAGGGAAAACGGTCCCTGGGGGGAGGATGGCGGCAAGGCCCGCTGGATATATCGCGTATAAAGGTTCGAAATGGCCAAATTATAGAGCGGATTTCGAGTATGTTGGATAGAGCGCGAACACGACCGGACTGTGCGGAATAAAATTAATCGCTAGGGAATCACCGGTCTTTCAACCGTGTCAATTTCGAGCATTATGCAAGACGAACATAACATTTACGTTCGGAATTGACGGACGACATGCGTGAAAGACCGGCGGTTTCAACGAGAATGCAATTAAATAAATAAAATCATGCGAAACACTTTGCATGAGTTTACATTTCGCGGATGAGAGAGCAAGTTTAAATTTAAAATTTAACGTTTCGAAGTAACCTCAAATTGTTACCTGTTCGAAGTCTAGAAAAGAAGATTATTAACCCTTGATATACATGATAAGAAAACGAGAGAGAGAGAGAGAGAGAGAGAGAGAGAGAGAGAGAGAGAGAGAGAGAGAGAGAGAGAGTCATTCGTATCCTGCGCATTTCTTTTCTTTGAAACGCCAGGAACACCTGGCTAAATAATAGTCTTTACCTATACAGCACAAATCATTCCAGTGATATTGCAACAACATTTCAACGTTTCCACAAACGTTACAGGAATGTTGCTATAAGCTTCTTTGTTAACTTTCCTAAAAAAATAAAAATTTTTTTCTTTTTTAAAACACAACCTTGCAAATATTTTCTAAAGATGTTACAGTAATATGTAGGAATCTTATAATAATTTTTTTTGCATACTTGTAAAATATAATAAAAATTAAGATACGAACGTATGTAATAAAAGACCGGGAAATCATCATGCGTGCTAAGGATTAATTTTTTCAATCATCAGGAATGTTTTTATACTTTTTAAATACCAGATGACAATATCCTGAGTGTATGAAGAGCAGCTTTTATCGCAAGATATAATTCCGTGGATAATAATTGATGAGCGAATAACTCGTTTTCCAAGGCAATAGGGCGTACTTACGATACATCTCGATAATAAAAAAAATAAAATATGAGGAAGAAGTCAATTATTTGTGCCAATAAAATGCAGTAATGGGCTCGTGTAGGATCATAAAGCAAATTCTAAGGACGCGTCTTGCACATCATCTCCAATAGACGATGGCGGTATTTATTCGACAAAAAAGTACTGGGCGAACTGCTCATCGTTGTCCGAGACACAGTAGTTTCGTTAATAAGTGCGTGCATCGCCCGATGGAAATTAGAGGTTACGTGCCTCGTCATGTCCGTAACACGCGCGTATTTTCTTTGCTACTACTACCAAGCGAGAATATATTCCAGTAGTGGCTTTTATTATTATCGGCCGTATACCCCAGTAATTTCGATGGTTTATTAGTCGAGCGGATGGTGCATCGATTGCTGGCGCGACAGGTGCGAAGTATTCGACGGTCGGATTTATTCCGCCAAGAAAATCTTAATCGTGCGTTTAAACGTTACGTACTTCTTCAATTGCAATTTATTGACTACTAATGGCCGGTTGTTCGAACAGTCAGATCGCGCATTTATGATCGCGATATTTTATAACGGATAAATACATTTTGCAAACGTGTACTTATGAGCATTAATGACAAGCGATAAAGTATCTGACGACATGACGATCATAATTCAAGCTAAAATTTATTTTCGGTAAATAGATTATTACACTAAGGAAAATGATTTGATTGTATCAACAAGATGTATATGATTAAATGCATTTTGGTTAAATTTAGTACAATTTCTGGTTATTATGACTCGAGATTTTATACAATAACTAGATCGTTTGATAGATTATACTATCAGGAATTTGTTTAATATTTTCCAGTTGGATCTACAAAATTTTTAGTTATATTCACTAGACATGTGCAACATTACTAGAATTCTGATTAATGTTAGCGCACTCTGACAGTTCTATTATTGTGCAAATTAGCGATAAGTCGAATTCGCATTGTTTTATATTGTACATCGCGTATCGTGATTGAGCATTGAGCATATATCGTGTACTGAAGTGAAGTCCTGTAGTGAAACAATTAATACTGCAAGTTCAACTGAACGAACTAATTGTAAGTCTTGTATTGTGACATGTCTGAACAGGTCAGAAATTCAAAAGGGATTAAGAGGAAGAAGGAGAACAAAGTAATGTAGCATGGCTGATGAAAAAATCAATGGAATTTTAAGAATTTTGATATGTAAAAATTTTTAAAAGTAAATGGAAAAAATTTATACGATCGGTAAAAAATTCTGATACAGGTCACGAAAAGAAATTCATCCGGTAATTCTTACAAGAATTCTGATTCGTCCATTTTTCATCAGACATACTGGTATCTACCAAATTTATAAATAATCCAACCAAATTCTTTTTTCAGTGTAGCTTCAGAAGAAAAAAAATTGATTCTCATTCAATGAAAATAAAGAACATCGAGGCCTCAGCATTATCTTGAAAATATCGAGGGACATCGAGTATATATCCCGATATGGAATGCGGGGCATGGATTCTCGAAAAAAAAGATGACAGGCTATCTAAAAATTAAATCGTCGCGTAACTTGTCTAAAGTGCCTCTATCTATTCTCTTTTCAGTTATCGACTTATAAAAAGCTAATCCTGGAAATCGATCTATTTCATTAATTATTTTATACAAATTTTTGAAGACATTCTGAAGAAAAGATGGTTATCTTTTAAAAAAATGGTTATTTAAAAAAAATGTAAATAATTAAATATAATATTTTACCGCTCTGCGATAAAATATTGCATTTAATTATTTACATTTTTTATATTTTAATTATTTACATTTTTTTGTTAAATAACCATTTTTTTTAACCACAGAGCGGAAAAATACTGTATTTAATTATTTGCATTTTTCTTTAATCTTGCTACTCATGAAGCTGTGTAGACATTGTAATATGATAACGTTTACAATTTCACAACCATAGTATCTTCACAACCATGGTATCTTCATTAAATATATGTATATTCAATGCAATTTTCAATATTTTCTTGGAAACAAAGCCTCAGACAGAAAAATTTATTCTATACTTTTGAATTATTTTTGTACAAGAAATTACAATCCAATTGTATTATAAATTTGTCACTATATATATATATATATATATATATATATATATATAGAAAATATAATTAAACTAAGTAATCGTATCAAAAAATATATGTCTATATATATATATATATATATAGAGACATATATTTTTTAGTTTAATTATATTTTCTTTATAATCTATTAACAAGGTACTTTAAAATTTGCATTAACAATTGCATTCGAGGAACATGAAAAAAAGATTATCAATTACGATATTTATAATAGTATATGAAAAGGCACGTGCCGCCAATATCATGTTCTCTGTTTTCGTGTCGGTTTCTCGTTCCCTCTTGTGTGAATGTGATTGTAATACACCCGAGCAAGGCCGCAGCGGCGTACCATGCCATAGATACGATCGATCGCCTCTGGAGCCACGAACACAGCAATTTAGGCTACGGTACCCGGTTCTCTATCGTAATAGTTTCCTGGAAAGTTACGTGGCTAATCTTGGCACGCGGTCAGTCTGCAGTGGTCTTTCTATTATCCGAAAAAGCGCATCTTTTTGAAGTATCAGAAATAATAGAAAAATTATCAAGATCTTTCCCACTGAATCAGCTAGAAATATCTTCGATAATACTAATAAAATTTTGAATTTTTTACAATCAAAATGTAGTAAAAAAAAATAACAATTGTTATTAAAAGTTCAAATATTTTACATATTAAAATAATGTCTTGTCGCAGTTATTCATTCAAAAAAATTAAGCGAGGGGGGGGAGAGAGAGAGAGAGAGAGAGAGAGAGAGAAATAGAGAGAAATCAAGGGTAATCATTTCTGTAAAAAGATTTATTATTTTTATGCTAAAAAAGCATAAAGAGAGTCACATTTGAAAAGTAATTGTAACGATCTTATAAATTTACTATGGAAAAGACTTAATTCTCCTTTCATGCGTGACTTTTGCTTGATCGAGCAACAGGTGGCGGATTTGACCTTCTCGGAAGGTTCCTTCTACGCAGATTGAAAAATTCACTCAACATTCTTTTAATTAGTAAGACAAAGATGCCTGTCATTTACATTGTTTGCCATCATTTCTACATCGATTATTTTTATTAAGGTTAATGAACGCTGATTCGACAGCGTATCTACGGAGAGACTATAAAAAATTTTTTAATTAACATAAGAGAAAAAGAAATTACAAAATAAAGTCATTTGAAAAATCGGAGAACATAATAAATTTTATTTCTTTTCAATGATATTTATAAAGGCATTGCATTCATTTATCGTATATTCACACATCGTTTCACATGATGTAATACGTTGTACAGCATCATATATATAAAAACTAATTTTTTTTTTCAAATTGCTATACTCGATATCCGAGTACATCAGCTGCATTGTACATCATATAAAAGTTAACTGATTTTTTTTTTCAACAATTTGCTGTACTCGATGTCCGAGCATATCGGTTGCATTCCATACAAATTAAAAACTCAACAGTTGCCATTCATGCGAAGATTTCTCTATATTTCACGTGACAGAAAAACGTGTATTTGATTCGAAACAATATATGAACAAATACGAGAAATCTCGTAAAAATTCATCACGCAAATTTTGCATGAAAACTATTGTCAGATTTACGACAATAATCATCATTATTATATCGATAGATTTTAATCTTTTGAAACAATGCGCAATTATTTTTCAATCTCTTTTCTCCATACTTGAATTTTGTTTTATGTGGCAAGCATTTTATTACAAGCATTTTATTTGTCATTGACAATATTCAATTAATAAAAATACGAACGTATTTTTACAATAGAATAATTTTACTTCTTAATTTAATTATACATAAAATAAAATTTATCGTTTTAATATTTGATTATTCGTTCTCGACGCACATTTTTAATATCCTCTCTAAGACCTTAAATTCCGAACAAATTCTAGACTTCGTAAACTAGTGCTAGTTAAAATAGCAAATCGCCTTGAAGCGAGTTCCTCTCTTTCTCTCTCTCTTCTTTCATTCTCTCTCTTTCTTTAGCTTTTAACTCTCTTTTTTGTTGCCGCCTTCTCATCGTTGTCATCTCTCTCTCTCTCTCTCTCTCTCTCTCTCCCGTCGACAGACTCAACAGCACAAACTTGTGATCTCCGCACCCCGGACTTCTCTCGGTCGGTTTTAGCTCGAGGTTGATTAATCCGGCAAACGGAGGCGTCGTGGCAGGCAAGACACGACGGACGACAGTGACACAAAAAAGGGGAAACGAGCTTAGAGCGCGATAATCATTAGCAGGTCGCGGCTCTAAAACGCATCGCGATAACGCATCCATCATACTAGCGCCTACAAGCCCCAAGACTAGAATAAAAGCAAGAAGACACGCACGAAGCTGGAAAACATGGCTTACCCTTCTTTGTTACCTCAATCTATCAACGGTTTTAAGGACAGGATTCCGTGACTCTTTCGTAGTGTAACGACTCAAAACTTGAAAGGGCTGAGACGACAATTGAAAATTCAAGAGAACAATGAACACTGTCCGTTCGTAATAATAGTATCAACTCTACTGGAAATCAGTAACGATGTCGCAATCGAGGAATGAGAAATTATCTACGCGACCTTCGACTATCACAATAGTTATTATATCTGCTTATGCAAACGCGATTAATAATAGACAAACCGACGTAAAATTTATTTCATATTATTCTGAATAGAATGTTACGTTAAAATACAAATGCATTGAAAAGTATTAATATAAAAAGCATAATTAAATAATTGTTCTGCAAAATTATACTAAATAATTTAATTATTTAAAGTATTAATATAAAAAGCATAATTAAATAATTGTTCTGCAAATTATACTAAATAATTTAATTATTTAATTTTTAATAATTTAATTTTATAATCAATTTTCGTAAAAAGCTCTAAAATCTTTCTAGAGAAAAATATATAAAATTAAAGTTTCATACATTATTCAATATATGTTCTTTTCTTCTTCTTCTTCTTCTTTATTTCAAAATCGGATTGTAAATACCAAAACAAATTATTTTTCGTTCACGTCCCCGATATTTATATGCAAAAAATAATTTCAACGCTAAAATTGAAAATTTAAAATCACTTTTAGTACGCATATTAAGTTATCTAACTGCACGACAGCTTGATTTATTGTCAGGATTCGTGAAGATTGTGAAAGCTGTGGCGAATGAAGAGACTTATATCGTTATCGATAAGAGGAGTCCAAAGGTAACTAGCATGTACCGCTAATGATTCTCTTATCGCCGGGAGGAACTTATTTGTCGATCGTTGGTAGCCGGTCGTGGCTCTTGCACGACCCGCGTCCTTGATTACTGATAAGCCTGCCGTACAAGTTTCTAGTGGATCTCATCGTATTTATACAATAAAGAATCATCGTACGACCGTGAACACGCGCTGTTATCGTAACACGAGGCAATCGCGATACAAGTCGATAGATAAGATGCATGCCTTTCAAAATGGATGCCGGGGGGGTCGTGCCCCTCGGCTCTCGCGAATCAACCTGTTTCGAATGATTGATTTGTTGCAATCATATGTCGATCAGCGCGGCACCTTGCGAGACCACTATTTTATCAGTTTGATTTTACGCCATTATATTTAGTGGATAGATTATTATAAACTATGCATTAAAAGATAATGTACGTATTAAGGCATTCAATAAAAATCACATAGAAAGACTGCTTGAATTAAGACATGTTTGATTAAGCAAATTTTAGAAGAAGTAATTACAGAATTTCTGGTTATTATAATCAAATATTTTAATCTCAGAACATTTAGATATGATAGCACATCTAATATTTAGTATGATATCGATTAGAGTTTGAGTTTAGTGTGTATGTAATAAGGTAATCCAACTATCTGGTTATTATGACTACAAGAAGAAAAGAATACGTATGATTATTACATGTATGATGTATTAAAATAAATGTATCAATTATTGGACATGAACTAATTTTTGGACAAAGTGCCAAAACATTTCAAATATTAAATTTTTAATAATCTCTACAATTCTAAATAAATTCGTTATAAAATTTTTATAAACAAATTTATTTAGAGTTGTATATATATATATATCATTAAAAGCTTAATATTTTAAATTTTATACCACTTTGTCCAATTAGATCATGTCCACTAATTGTATATATACTAATTGATTCATTAATCTTAAAGGAATATTGGAACAGAATTTCTGGTTATCAAAATAATTTGGCATTTCAATCAAAAATTTTATTACTTTCACCAGAATACATGCAATCAAACGTGTCTGATTATCATAAAGATGTTTCCACAAAATATGATTAATGCATATGCCAACTTTACATACATTTGCTAAATATTGGCCACATTCAATATAAATAATTATATACTATATGTCATGTGTGTATATGATATTTGCTAATGTTGGCGAACGTTAGCCATATTGTCTGGAAGCATCTTAACTAGAATATGCAACCAAAGTCTGGTTGTTTTAATTAAAATTATGGATATTTCCATTAAACAATCTTGTCATTATACATATTTCAAGTTAATTCAACTAATTTTTTTTTCAATGCACAATAATGAATGTAGATAGTAAAAAATTGATATTCTGTTAGCTTCTATTTACACCATATTTACAATAGTAAAGCTAAATCGTGTAAATAAATGGAAAAATACCAAATATTTGAATAACTATTATATAATATAAAGATAAATATCTTTCGTTAAGTAACTAACTTATTCGTCTAACAACTATGATAGTTTTAAAATAGTTTAAATATCAGCCACTGAATGTCGAATTGTCATTATGTATAAATCGCCTTACATCAGTTAATAATAATTAAAACTGATGAAAACTTACTGGAAAATTAATGTAAACGTCTATGAAAGAATGAGAAGAATTTCGGCAGCAATATTGGGCATTTTATCCTTACTAAAAAGCAAGAACTGTAAAATAAGGAGTTCAATAAGACTGAAGAGATAGGCGATTAGCAGACTACGTCATGCTTTTCCACTAACTAAATCAGCACGGCCTCCGTATATTTTTGAAAGCCGTCGACAGGATCATCGCAGCTGGCGCGAGGATATATAGGACCAGATGGTCCTTCCTCGTCGCCTGGTCTCGACGTTGTCGAGCTTGTGGCAGTACCGTGTACGAATGAACCAGCCGAGCGAAGGAGAATGTGTTGAACAAAGAGAGAAAAAGAAAGAAGAGAGAGAGAGAGAGATAGTGACAGACAGAGAGAGAAAAAAAACAAGGGAAGAAAAAAGCGACAAGAGGAAGGATGGGGAAACGAACGCAAGAAAGAGAGAAAGAGGGACAAGAACGAAACGGTGGGCCCTCGAGTGGGCTGTTCTCCAAATAGCTCCACCTGCCCTCGAGACGCCAGCAACGTCGTGCTCATCTCGAGGCATCGGCGAGGCTCAAACTCAAGAGCGCCGAATTTTTGACCCGTGCCAGGACGAGTAATGATCGCGACGTGATCGGCAGGACCCGGGCCAGGAAGCCCTGTACAAGCAGTTTCACACAGCATGCACCTGGCCCCGGAAGCGAAGCGGCGTTCCGCGAAGAAAATTTTTATCGCTCGCATCGAGAGAAAGAGTGAAAGCGAAAGCTCTCTCTCTCTTGCGTGTGCGAAGATCTCACGTGATAAGGTCATTAGAAGATTCGATGTTATCACCGTTAACGCGCGAAATTGCGGCATGGTGGAACGCGGTCTGTCATGTAAATCGAGCGTACTTTAAATTCGGTGGGCACGTTGTAGTCACGATAATTTAATTAATAACTTGTGATTACAAGGCTTAAAATGTCGCTCGGTGAGAAGAAAATTGATACGTAAAGAGCGAATTTAACTTGATTATTAATTTTAATAACAATTAGTGTAATTTAATTAATCCATTTAACTAATCTTTTTTTACCTTAATCAGATTTATAAGGATCAATTTGAAACCTTAAAATATGCAATCTAGATCCACATAATTTGAAATCCAATCTTTCGATTGACTCCGTTCTTTGGAAAAAATTCATAATTTGAAATTCAATCTTTCAACATAAAAGAGTATCATAATTTTGAAGACTATTATTATATATTTTCGAGCTATTATAATGTTTACGTCAATTTGTATTTAGCTTACCTTTAGCTATTAAAAAGCAATGATTACAATAATAGAATGTATAGATTGCATAAGAATCACGCGCCGATCTGCGGGAAAGATAGAAGCATAATTTTCGTTCATTGCATAATTAATTATCCACATTTACGGGATTACGTAGATCGAACAGAGAGATTACGTCCGAGGAGGTATTTATGCAGCAAGAGAAAGCAACACACGCCACCTTTTCCAATTCTCCTAACACCCTCTCTCCTCGTGGTATCTCCGCCTAGTTATAGTCTGGTATCCAACAGGACGATGGAGGGTACACGTTCCAATGTATTGGCATGTTGGGGCACGGGGCGCGTTCGAAGCGCCGCGCCGGCAGCCGTCGAGATATTGATTTACAATGCTTACTCCGCTCTATAGCGACTCCCATAACTATAGAACCCTCCGCGCGTCTCCCTCTCCCTTCCTCACTCATTTGTCTCTCTTGCTCTTTCCCTCTTTGCGTCTCTTTCCCGCTCGCATCCCGTTCTCTCGTTTATTTCCTCGCCGTGCTCTGCCACACTCGTTAGCAATTACCAATACCGTCGTTGCTATACTGTCTTTTTTCTCTCTCCGTTTTTCTTCTTTTTAGGCCCGGTTTTTTTCATTTGCTGTTAACTTGTAGTCAGGCTTAACCTGGTGATAACGTAAAATTAGTATTTTTCTATGATTAACTGATAGTCACCGAATTAATAATTTTGTAGTGAATAATTTTTAGGCTTGGTTTTTCATTTTTTTGATTAACTTGTGGTTAAACTTAATCCAATGAGCTTCATTTATGATAATGTCATGAATAAAGTTTATTGGTATTTATATGTAAAATATCAGGTTAACCAATCAGATAATGAAACATTGGACTTTAAAGTTATGTCGCAAAATCAATTTAATGATTAATCATAGCTAGAAAAATACTATTTTTTATATTGTCATCAAGATAAGTAAAGTTATAAGTCTAAATCACAAATAACCAGATTGTTGGTTCTACAATGAGTCTACAGTCGGAAGTCTTAATCTTAATTGGTCAATGAAGTTAGTTAATTAGCGTTAGTTGTACAAGTTGACTATTAGTCAACTTCACCAATAAGAGGATTACCAACTACCGGTTCATTATAGAATCAGCAGGTAATGAAAAATTAAGCCTAAGAGACTCGTCGAAAATAATATTGTTGATACAAGAATGAGCGATTTGACCTTGAATCTCCAAATTCTTAAAATTTCTAGTTAATGGATAAATATATTGAAGATAAACGGTTGATGAAAAGTTTGCGCTATCATATCTCTTTTTATCAAAAGTGAAACATTTCTAAATTATTAGGAAATAATCGTGTACTAGATATGTCATGCAAGATATCCTTCATTTTACGCATGAAACGTCATAATAGATCATAATATCGAACTAAAGATTACCTAAGATTACGACTAAAGATAAGTAAATTAAAGCTTTAAATAATCTGACAACAAAACAAAAATACAAATACGTTGCACAATACAAGTTGTTGTCAATGATTCTAAAACTTTATGACAGTATTTTTTTAAATTTTATTAATATTGCAATTAGCATTTTATTAATATTGCAATAAGCATTAATATTGGCAATTATATCATGTATAGACATATATTAATTATATACATAATATTTTGTATAACAATAATATTTTGAATAATAACACATAGTATTATCAATACTTTAGTTTCACGCTATTGTTGAAATCAAATCGGATGATATAAGTTTAAATATTAAATTTGTTAAACATTAGGAAAAAGTATCATTATAATGTTTTATATAATTGCCAATTATCATCATTGTATTTTTAATTTACGTAACAGGTGTACAATATTACGCTCAATTATATACGCTAAATTTTGTAAAAACCATTGTGTACTATAAAAGTTGCAAATGAAAAAGTATAGTTTATGGAAAACTTATTTCTTATAATCTGCAATAGTTTTATAAATTGCAACATGTATGTCAAATCTATGAGTATAAAAACATGAAACTAGAGAGAAAGTAGACAAATCTATCTTTTCTAATCAATCTATTTTTTCCAGAATAATCTCAAAGAAAAGGCTATTTTAAAGATAAAATGTATTATCAGTAATATCAGTCAATCTCTATTTTAGTGTAGTGAAATTTTCATCAATATTTTTATCTTCCATTTTTTATCAAAATATTATTCTTAAGGGACTGTTGTTTCAATCAGACATTTTTCAGTCAACAAACTGATATTGCGTTTATCGCAAGATATAATCTCAAAACAAATTTTTCAAATGTACTAATTGGCTCTAGAACAGAACTTCTTATTCTATAGCAGTAGGCAATCAACAAGCTCGAAAAATTTATTGTACAACAGATACTAGCTATATATGAGCAATAACGTAGAATAAAATCAAAATCGTAAATATTGTATAGAATGAAGGGTATTAAATTGTTATACTTGGTATGTTATGCACGCGTGATATATGTATGTATATACAAATTGATTTCTTTGCTTCAAACAGTCAATTTGTATGGATAAAGACTCAACTTTTCCAATCCGATTTTTCAAAATGCATTGTACGTGCGTGCGTACGTACGTGTAAAAGAGTAAACTAATTGCTTCCAATAATCTCATGTTTTATACAGGATGTAAAAAATTGACAAAAATATTTTAAAGACAGATTCTTCGTAACATTTTAAGACGAAAAGTTTAATACGAAAATGCCATGGCTATGATATATTATAGTTTTCAAATTGGAAGAATTTAAAAACTACAAATGACAAGGCTAAAATTTCGCACGCTTAAGAATAGCAAGATGATTAGCGTAAAAAACATGAATTTTGTTATTGTTAAAGACATGAAATATGGAAACATCGTCACAATGATCATCTTACCATCTCGAAGCGCGTGAAATTCTAACCGTAGTCTACAGCTATCATTCATAATTTTTAAACTCTTCTTTCTTATTCAAAAACTATCACAACTTTGATATTTTCGAATTAGATTGTTTATCTTAATATGTTACAAAGAATCTGTCTCTAAAACTTATTGTCAGTTTTGGGACATCCTGTATGCAATTAAAGATAAAACTGCGACTAATTTCTTGCTCTTTGTACATTATTTTGTATTTTGTATGTGCTATTATGTTTAACATCATTTTGAAGTGTTAAGGAAATAAGTAATTAATAAATAAAAAGGCATTTCGACGAAAAGAATGCTCGAGATATATCGACAAAGAAGAGATTCCGAAAATGATGTTCACGAAACATCTTTGTTTGTCCATGATAAACCTGACATTATCATGGTAATATTTCTGACTCTCTTTTCTGAGCAATCTGTACGATCGTCCATGTGGGGGGTCCCGCCGGAAGTTTATTGCTCGGTTATCCGGCCAGTACCTCATTTTACGTTTCGCCATAAAACTTACGCCACGATTAGAGAGCGGACGAATCTCAACCGAGCTGTAGTAAATCGAGTAAATTTTGCGGACAATTTCTGTCTAATAAATGTCGCGAGCTAGTTTTCGCTGTCACCCGCAGATGGTTTTTAAGTGGTCGACCTTCGAGAGCGAAGCATACCATTATCGTAAACCATGAGCTAACTAAATCAATTTAAAATTATAATATATGTCTTGAGATGCAAGCCATCCATAAAACACGCAGTAAAACATTGCAGCATTTGTCATTTAAAATTTGCAAAATTGATGTTAGTAATATGGCACAGTAATATTCATTAATCATTATTATAGCAATACACAGAAATTTAGAAAATATGTAATACAAAAGGAATAGATATATTGTTTTTATTTTTGTCCAAAAATGAGAAAATCAAATTTTTATATATTCTTAATAAGCATTCGAATTTTTTTCAAAAATTTCACACAATTTATATCATATACAGATCATATAGAAATTCAAATTAATTCAAAAATTATTTAAAAATACTTCGTAAATCTTGAAAATTTGCAACATGTTAAAATTTTTGAAAATTCTCTTGAAAATATTTAAATATATATTTTCAAATATCTAAAAAAAACATTAAAATTTTTCAAAATTTGATTAGAGCAATTCAATCGTATCTGCAAATTAAGCAAAGGTATTCAAGATAATTAAGATTTCTGTCATATATTCGAACTATATTCAATAAATATTTTAAGCTCATTACTGATTTTTTACTTTATTTTGCAAATATAATTGATAATAAAAAGACTACCTAAACTAAATTATTTTAAATTATCAATGTATTTATTAACGCAATAAATAAATAATTCAAGGCAATTGATGAGCAAATGTATATGAAATAAATATGAATATGTGAGAGAGAAATAGCATAAATTGAATGTATCTAAACATAAATTAAATATAGAAACCTCGATAGAAACTCTGTATCTTTCCTCAGCGCTAATGTGTGATTAATTAATATAAACTGATTATATATTACATTAATTATGCTTTTTATATTTAATGTCATACTTCGTCAGTGTGATGATTTGGTTTTGTTGTATTTTTGCTAATTATATTTTTCTTATAAATATTGTATAATGGAGAATAATAAAAATGTGAATTATTTAAATTCACAAGATTTCGAAATCATCAAAAATGTCGCAACTTGGAATAATCGAGATGCAACGGCGCACTGCAGCTAGGTGTCACCTGTTGAATCGTTCCGTTTAACGCACGTTTTCCTGGAAATTGTACGCTCTACAGAAAAAACATGTGATAAAGAAACATAACAGGGGACAAAATACAAAATGAAAAATATTTATTCAAGAAAGTATGGAAAGGTTCTGTTCTCTAAAAAATTTCATATTCTTTTATATATTTGTAATAGCTATAGAATATACATTAGGATTTATGATACACATATCAAATGTATAAGCTATTGTAAAATCATTAAAAATGTATAACATACTTTGAGTGCTTATATCTAAGAAAATTAAGAGGTAAGTGCGGAAAAAAAACAAGTTAACTCGATGCTCGTTTTCCTTCATGCATTTTCTTCTCATTTTTCTCAGATGTACGCACCGGAGACACATATGGTTATAAACAACTATAGAAGAAAAGGGAACAGCGCTCTGAGTTACGGTAATTAGCAATATCGTACTATGTCCTCTATATTATCATATAAATATAGAACATGCAGGTAAACAGTAAACGAGATAATACCGGGGGGGAAGAGAGAGAGAGAGAGAGAGAGAGAGAGAGAGAGAGAGAGAGAGAGAGAAAGGGGGGGAGTAGAGTTAAAGGCGGAGAAGGTTACGCACGCGTGCACGCGCGTGTCAGCACGCATATGCATGCATGCACGCACGAACGCACGAGCGCGTGTATATATCCACGCGCATCACGACCGCTCTTTCTTTCTTAGTCTACCACCCTCGACGTCCTGAGATCCCACCTTCCTCGTCTGGCTCGTTCCGAAGCCAGCACAATTTATGCCCAATTACATCCTAATTACCGTAATGGCATCGACTTGGGGCACAGATGGTGTCACAGGGTTAAGTAACTTACAATCCGCGACCTCGATCGCCTTGCTGATCGAATATGAGAATGTTAGATACATTGATATTAAGTATTAAATTAAACAGTATAGATAAGTAAAAAATATTCATCTTTTTTTTAATCATATCTCATGGAAAAAAATTAGAAATGTTAAGAGGTATAATTCATACATCATGATCCACGAAAGCTTTTCACTTTTAATGGACAAGTACATATACTTTGATATCTATTCAATTAAGTGTCAATATTTGTAGCAACATCAAAATTTAATTCGAAATAATAAATCATATATGATAATTTGTTAAACTAATTGCAAAACTATCAAAGCAAAAAATAAACGAATAATAATATAAATATTATAAAGTAAGCAATATATAGATAAATTTGGCAAAAACTTTTCGACAAAACTTCAATTCGTGTATATTTTTAATATCTTTTCCTACCAGCTGCGAATTTCATTTTCCCTGTGCGAAATGTTCACGCGAATATAATCTCCCTGTTCCTCTTTCCGAATAACAGGCAGCTCATCGTACATGACGAGAACCATGAATGGACAAACAAGCAGACAATGACATGGCATATGAATAACATATGCCCTACTAAACTACTCTAACTTAGGATTCAGAAGTTCTCAAAATTGACACGTTTTCCAAATGCCGTAAATTCTGTATTATAGTATTATATATTCTATATTTTGTAATATATTCAATTCAAATCTCTTTCGCGCATTTTCTATTTTTTCTTTTTCTATCCATTTCTTCTTTCAAATATGGTATGGGTGCTTTCCAGCAAGATACACAGATGGTACAATATAACACAGTGAATCATTATACATCCTTTATTGCCAATGTTAAACAAAGATGAAATGGTTACTTTGTAACACTATATGTTTTACTAGAAAGCACTATGTATGGAACTTTTACTTAACAAGACATATAGTGTAATACAAGTCATTATTTCATCTCTGCTTAACATTGGCAAACAATAAAGATGTAATAATTCACTATGTTACAATGTATCATCTATGTCAGACCTGTTTAAATTTAAGCTCCGGAATCAAAACACAAAGCCATCGCCAACAAAATCAATATGCGTAAGATTTCAAGGACTATAAAGTATTGACACGCGTCCGAACAATACTTATCAACACTTTATTCTTTGAAATCTTACTCACATTGAGTTTTTTGCGTCGATGACTTTCGGTTCCAAAGCTCAAGTGAGACAGGCCTGATCTATGCTTTTTGCTGGAAGAAGAAATAGAGAGAAAAAAGAAAAATACATGAAAGATTCTGTCCATGTTCAGAACACGCATATGTTAATGACATTATCACGTTAACAAGTTGAGATATTAGGAAGTTTTTGCAATACACGCAATTCAACTTTCCACTAAAAAAATGTGACTTTAACATTTTCTGTATCTGGATACACGGTATTACAAAAACTCCCTATTTTGTGGTACATATAACGTAAACGCATTATGGCGCATTAATCGACTTAAGAGCATTCTGAATGTGGAACATCGAATATTTCATTAAAATTGAATTAAAAAATGCGATTATTTTATCGCCACACATTTTGCTTAAACAATATACACACGTTCAACTTTGTTAATAATATATTATAATAACAATTGAAAGTTAAAACAAGATATTTTTAAGTATATCAAGTTAATCAATAGCAATTCGTTCTAATAATTATAAATTAATTCGAATCATAGCACTAGTATTGGTCAGTGCTCTATATATATTGTGTATATATATATATATATATATATATATATATATTTAAAATAAAGCACCATTTGATGAAAACTTTTCACTGGGGACTTTAGCTATTGGTATATTTCACGAATGCGATAATGAACATTCACGAGGGTCCACAATGGCAAGTGGCACCCTAGCGTTCAGGCCTTCGCCCTTCGGCACTTATCGATGTTTAATGAGACAATAGAGATGGGGAAACAACAACCATGCGCGGTTACTGAAAAATTTAGCAGCTACGCAAAGAGGAAACTGATTTCGCTTATAATGTTACGAAGCAAAAATATCGATGTAACTAATATCAATTATAACTTTTTTCTCTACAAGAAAAATTTACTAAAATCTTTTCGAAATAACACCGAAACATTTGTAAATTCACTTCTGAACATTACTCGGAAGGACAAAAATAAATTTACAAATGTCTTCATATCAAATTTTATTTCTACGTATGTATATAAACATAGTATGTGAGATCATTGTCAATTATAAAAACCACAATTTCATCTGAATATACCGTATCGAAAACATGCATTGCTCAATAGCTGAAAGAGCGAAAATCTTGAAAAAAGGAATGTTTGAATTTCATGAAGGATAACATCAAAGTAGTGAACGTCCAAGGTTACATATTTCTCTCTCGTCGGCGTTTATTCTGAATTATTGAATATTCATCAACGGAGTTATTGACGGAGTGACCGCGCGAAGGCGTACGAGTGTCGCATCCTATAACTCGTGTCGCGCATCCGGTCCCAGAGGAAATGCTGCACTGTGAAAACGGCCCCCGTGGGCGAGAGTGCTTGCGAGTCGTTATCGAGTCGCGTTATACGCCGAATTAAAGGGGTACGGTGAAACGCTATGGGGGATCGTGCTCAAAGCCACGCCTCGCGCGTTCTCTGGCTCTATTACTTCTCTCCCTCTCCGGACGACGAGAACTAAAAAGCAGAACTCGAATTGATTTGTCGAAATTTGCCATCGGAATTACTTTCATTAAATATTCTCGAAAAGAAGATTCTCGACAAAGATTATAACTATGAAATATGGAAGTATTTTTATAAAGTTTATTGTTATCTCTCACTTTCTTTACTTCACCCATCCTTTTTTGGCAACTACGAATATATGCCATACTTACGGTGAATGCAAAAAGTATTCACACAGAATATTTTTATAAAAAAGTCTTATTTGTAGAAAATAAATATTAATTGACAATTTATTAATCATGAGTACGTTCTATTCTAATATAAACAAAAGAGCTTCGTGAAAGTAACTGTGTTCATGATTTTAGATGTTAATTTCTCAACTATATGAATATTTTTTGTGTGTTCAAATAATACAATTTTTCATTTTCACTTAAGATACTATTTTTTTAATTATTACACATTTTTTACATAAAGTAATTTTAAAAAAGCTACAATCTATTTTATTCTTTATCAATAATTGTTAATTAATGCTTACTTTAGCATTTCGTAAAATGTATGATATGTATAACGAATTATTCTTGTCATTCCGAAACAAGAACAAAAGATCATGCGCTTGTGGAACGCAACCTTTCTAAAAATAAGATTTTTAAAAAATATATCTTTCCTGTACGGAATACTTTTTGCATTCACTATATTTTTTATTTTTGTATCAGGAGGATATAATAAATAACATTTTTTTAAATAAATAAATAAAAAAAATTATTATAATGATTTCGGCTATGAGAATTGGCGCTGTATTAAGTACGCAATAATTTTCAAATATTAAATTGTAACATACATATTTAGTTAATGATTCTTATATATGTTTCGGCTAGCTTTTCAGCCTTCCTCAGTACGTACAGATGAAATCATGTTATACAGAAAGCGATGAGATGTATAAGAATAGCCTATAGGTTTCTATAAGAAGTGAAGAATAATCACCTCACATGAAAACATTGCAGATACTAATATAATAGAAAATATGCGAATATTGTAGCCTATTCTTATATATCTCATCGCTTTCTATATAACATGATTTCATCTGTACGTACTGAGGAAGGCTAAGAAGTTAGCCGAAACATGTATACAAATCATTAACTAAATATGTATGTTACAATGAGAAAAAAATACTGTTGATTCAATTAAAGTCTATATTATAGGCTGTCACTAACATAAGTAATTAATTCATGTATATTTTTATTGACATAAAGACCTTGATTATTGAAATAATAATTTAAGCCTTTATGTCAATAAAAATATACATGAATTAATTACTTATGTTAGTGACAGCCTATAATATAGACTTTAATTGAATCAAAAGCATTTTTTTCTCAGTGCAACATACATATTTAGTTAATGATTCGTATACATGTTTCGGCTAACTTTTTAGCTTTTCTCAGTACGTACAAATGAAATGTACAATTTAATATTTGAAAATTATCGCGCACTTAGTACAGCGCTAATTTCCACAGCCGAAATTATAATAATTTTTTTTATATTAGGGAATTACGATTATCATTTGTTTAAATAAATAAATAATTATATAAATAAGTGTAGTTGTAAGAATTAACTAATCACAGTCAAATATAAGGAAAATATTCGATTGTGATATTTATGATTGATCAATTCTTACAACTACAATCACTTATAACTATGCTTACATAATTATAGAATGGACTTTACAGTGTACTTCATAGAAACATTACACGATGTTCGCACGTCGTCTATTAGCTGAAAAATATCTGATAGGAAATGAAATGTCAAAAATAAGATCCGATATTCCGAGACGAATCGTATTGCACATTCTAATCGTTTACTTGAAATCACAGTATCGCTTTCGAGTATTCTCGAGTGACATACGGATAAGGCAATCAGTATCACAATAAACACAGTTCTCTTATTAATCATGCTCCGTGAGGATCATGAGATCTGTATACATAATTATGTACTTACAGTGCAAGTTAATTATATCCCACCCAACACGTTCTGCCCTCTCATTAGCCGTCTGTTATTCCATGTATCTTCAAAGATACGAAAAGAGATATAGGATCCAATCTGCTCCTAAGGTGTGATTATGAGTAATTAACGTGAAGTTACGCGTTAATTGTTAAAACTTTCACAAAATTAACCTGTCACGTTAAGATCTTGAAAACGTTGTATCTGAAAGATACATTGAAATCTGATACTGTTTCCAGCGAAAAGATCCTTGGGACGAAATCTTGCGAAAAGCGCAAATTAAATCACAATACCAAAAAAATAAACAAAAATATTGTTCGAAAAATATTACAGACTTAATTGTTGTACTGGTAATAAAATATCTTGTGCGAGAAACAAATTAATAAAAAAGTATTAAATAAAATTAAATAAAAAAGCAAAAATAAATCCTATTTGCCGAAAAATTTGAGTTTGCATTCTTTTATTCGCAATAAAATAACGACAAATGTAATCATGCAAAATCTTACAACGATACAAATCAATACAAATTAAAGCAATTTTAAATAAATTCACTCACCGATTGCTGTAATCGCTTTCGTCGTCTCACCAACTGCCTCTGCAAAACAATTTTTTATAATCAAAATTTATTCAATCCGTCTCTCTACTCTAAAAAATATCGGTGTGGATTTAACACTTTTGGATTTAACATTCATATGGAGTGTATATAATTCTCACTGCGTGTGTGTTGATGTTAATATTATATAATATTAATATGATGTAGACTTCAAATTTCTGATATTTATCAATATTATCGTGATAAATTAAAAATCCATGTATATATTAAATCCATATCATATTGATGTTAATATTAACACCAACACAGTAAGAATTATAGACACCGCTATTTTTTAGAATGTCAAATTTTCACTGCTAAAATTGAGGCTTGCTAAGAAATTCTTAATTTTCAAATAAAACTAAAATCTTTTACCATTGATATAATGGATGCTTTCCATTTAATAACACAAGTTGACACAAGTCGATACAAGTATTGTTCTATCCTTTGTCATTCTCTGAATGTCAAGAAAGATAGAACGACGATTGTGTCATCAAATGGAAAGTATTCTTTACCGTCCAAATTGCGCATTTATTTGACAAAGACATAGAATTACCTTATTAACAAAGTATCAAGTGATAACATAAGAAAGTTAATTATATATACACGCAATTGGTATTCGGATTTTTTATACTTACCAGCCATTGAGTCGCCGTGGCCATCCTAACCGCAGCTGCAATTGAGCCAACTCATCGTTGAAATATCCCAATCTTTTTTTGATCCTATTATTTCACTCGCTATTTTGATCATTTCACCACACACACACACACATACACACACACGCGCGCGTACAAATCACGATTGCAATCGTGAATTAATTAACGAGGTACGATCATTGCGCGATGTTTTAATCGGCATCCTCGGTGTTTGCGAGCGCACCTTTCGCTTTTAACGAATGAGATATAATTGAAAACACGTAAATTTTATGAGCCAAAGGGGTATGGAATATAGAATAATGCAACGCGCGAAAAAAATCCGCGACATAACCTCTAACATTTGCGATACGTCGCGATAAGTTTCATTATCAATATTCTTTTTATATTGAAAACTTTCAAGCTTATAGATCGAACATTTTTGATTTTAATGATCAAATCATTAAAACAGAAACTGAGAGGAAAATCAAGAAGAACTATCTCGATCTTTATAAAGAACGTAAACAAAAATTATAAATCGTAACGACTGCGGACGATTAGCGTTTATTCGACACTTTGTTCAACTTGTTCGACACAATTTTTTCGACGTTCAATTATCTTGACGTATAATTACTTCGATCTGACTTACTTTCAGCGCGAATGGAACGAAAAATAACTACGTCCGCGGTGCGCCGTGTATTGTTTATGTACGATCGTACGGAAATGTGTAGGGAAAACTGCTATAGATAAACGGGGTCGACACCACTTAACGCACGAATTCGTAGTCCGGTTTGCAACCCAAAAGACGCGATTATCAAATGGACTTGTCATCAAATGGAAAGCACCCTTGATCATTTCGCGACGCAATTTATTCGTGATGAGAAAGAAACGAGTATAAACTCCGCGAGTGTAGCACTAATGATCGAGATAATTGATTCGCGCATGAGATTTCGCGATTTCATACGACGCGTAAGATTTATAACCTTCATGGAGGGACGCGATTAATGATACCGATAATTTGATTTGACAAATGTATTTTACATTCGGTTATATTTCTTTGACACTTCTAATACTTATAATTATAGAGTAACTTACTTTTAGCGAAGAGAAAGGGAAAAAATGGGGAGAATCCGCGGACGCGTCCTGTATCATTTACGCGATTGGAACGACTACTGTACGGGGTCGACACCACTTAATGCACGAATTCGTAGTTCGGTTTGCAACCCAAAAGACGCGATCACTTAAGTGGCGGGTGTACAATGAAATTTTAAGGCGTAAAACTTAAGCCGTAACAAAATTGACCAATCATAGTCGATTGATCTCCAGACATTCGACTGTAATTGTCAATTTTTTTTAACTTAAAGTTTAAAGCTTAAGTTTTACAACTTAAAATCTCATTGTAGACGCCGCTTTACCCGTGACTGTCAATGCACTACAACGATTCCGCGATGCGCCGTTTTCACTACTCGCTTATTTTTCTCGACACATGTGGTGTTTTCGTGGTGGTTTTGATAACATAAGTTGACACAAGTGTCGTTCTATCTTTGTCTCTCTCTCTCTCTCTCTCTCTCTCTCTCTCTCTCTCTCTCTCTCTCTCTCTCTCTCTCTCTCTCTCTCTCTCTCTCTCTCAATGTCAAGGATAGAACGACGTTTGTGTTGACTTGTCATCAAATGGAAAGCACCCTTAATCATTTCGCGACGCAATTTATTCGTGATGAAAAAGAAACGAGTATAAACTCCGCGAGTGTAGCACTATTACTAAGCCAATGATCGAGATTTTGCGATTTCGTACGACGTATAAGATTTATAACCTTCATGGAGGGACGCGATTAATGATACCGATAATTTGATTTGACAAATGTATTTTACATTCGGTTATATTTCTTTGACACTTCTAATACTTATAATTATCGAGTAACTTACTTTTAGTGAAGAGAAAGAGAAAAAATGGGAAAATCCGCGGACGCGTCCTGTATCATTTACGCGATTGGAACGACTACTGTACGGGGTCGACAACACTTGACGCACGAATTCGTAGTTCGGCTTGCAACCCAAAAGTGCGATCGTTTACCCGCCGATCCGCGAAGTTCGTTTCTATCACTCTAAACTCACTTGTTTTTCGCGTTCTTTCTCACTTCGCGACGCAATTTATTCTTGATAAGAAAGAAACGAATATAAAATACGTTAATATAACATTATTAGTTATACTGATTATGAGACAATCGAGATGACTGATTCATGAAATTGTAGGATTTTGCACGGAACGATACACGAGATTTATAATCACCTTTATGGAGGAACGCATTAATTATAATGACACCAATTAACATAATGTATGAATATGTTTTATATTTAATAAGATTTATTTTATGCGCTTACGATTATTTTCTCGATACTGAACTATTGCGAGCCGAATTTACTTTTAGCGAAGAGAAAATCAACGGACGTGTATTGTCTACACGCAAAAAAATATTTCACTGCTCCAGCTAGAATTATTGCTGTTTTTTGTATCTGATAGAAAATTATGTATCATACACTGAAAAAAAATATTGTCAATTTTAATAAACATTTAGTTGAATATTGCCAATTAAATATAAAGATATATTTATTTGATACAAGAAATGTTAATTTGATTTAACAATCTTTTTTTTTTATTGAACAAATAGTTACTTACTGTAAGTAAATGTTTAGTTGGCAATATTGAACTAAATATTTATTAAAATTAACTATAATTTTTTTCTCAGTGTACGCATAGAATTTATAGCACAAATTAAATTCTGTCTCTGTCATTTATCTGATTAGATGCAATACATCTAATTCAATCCAATATAGTACTTGCTAGAAATTTGTCTGTTTTAACTAATTTTTTGTATTTAAATAATTTTCGCTATAACTACATTTTTTTAAGAGTATATTTTATGCAATCGGAACGGTTATTGTTCAGGATTGACACCACTTATCGCACGAATTCGTAGCTTGCAACTCAAAAGATGCAATCGCTTATCCGCGTTCGTCATTATAAAATTATAAAATTATTATTCTGCAATATGCTCCGTTCTCATCACTCGCGTTACTTTTTGCGATGCTTTTACTCACTTCGCAATTATTCTTAATAAAAAATAAGTATAAAATCCACAGGGGACGAGCACATTCTCCTAGAAAGTAAAGATTGGTGCGTAAGATAAGTCGAATATAAGAGGATAGGAACAGAAACGGCGTAAATGAAATTTTCAAGAAAAAAATTGAGAAATGTAAAAGAAGGGTTTACTCTTTTTTACATTTTATCATCTCAATGTTCGATTTCTAAAAACTTTATTCACGCTTCTTCTTCTTAAAATTTGACTTAGGCTGCGGTCAAAGTCTCACTACAAATGCTTTGAAACGTTGATCAATTAGACATAATTTTACAAATTGACCAGTCAAAAATTGCTTTAAAACATTTGTATCATCGCATTGACCGTACCTTTGAGCTACGATTTTATTTTCGTCAGGGATGATGGACTATTACCATATATAATACATGATACATTTATACAAGATAACTGATTCGCGCACGGAATTGACACATTGGCATTAACGTAAACAGTAGGAAATCCAAAATATTAATTTGGTACCTGCTTAGATTTTACTTGAGATATTCAATGTGCTATTAGCTTAATACGACAGTTACGACACACGAAACGGCACGCGTCACCGCCCGCCTGGCTCGAAGCTCGTCGCGCGAATGACAAGGCGACCTTGTGTTCACACAACAATACGGCGCACCGTACCGGTTATGATTTGCGGTGTACAACGTACTCTTGTGTATACGCAACAAGGTCGTCGTAATTATCATTCGTCTGGCGAGCTTCGAGCAGACAGGCAACGATGCGTGCCGTTCTGCGTGCTGTATTATCTCTCGTGATCGCGAACAGGTATCGAGAGACGCGAAACGTGAGCGTTTTTTACGAACTATTAGCGATTATCAATCCACAAGGTTATTAATTAATTGCATTAATTAATATTCAAACGCAGTGAGGCTTTCTACCCAACTATATATCTCGTACATGTATCTGTTTTTGAAATAGAAATCGAAGTGGCAGCGAATGAGAGTTATAAATTACATGCGTTTCATTTTGTATTATTGTATTATTAATATTTAATAGTAATAATAACAATTCTCTGTAAGCTCTTTTATAATACTTTCAATGTTTAATATTTTATTAATTTCTGTCTCCAATCGAATATAATATCTAGAAAATCAGATAAATGTTAAGTTAACATTTACTAGTTTAATAAACGGAAAGATTAATAAATAAAGGTTTATAAAGATTAATAAATAAAATATTGATCGGTTATTAATAGTATGGTATATATTTCCGAATAAAATATTGTATCCCTCGATTAAACATTAATTCAATTTCCTATGACGTAAAATTTCCAACGCTATTTCCGAATTTTTTCGTTGTTACAAACAAAAATCATGAAATAGATCGATTTCAATTCAAGTGGCATTTAGTTAATAAGCACAGTCATAATTAAATATATTTAATACCTCTTAACGGCTGGTATATAAATTTGATATTCGATAATTATCGAAAATTCTTCATCATTCAAAGTCTGTTTGTTGCATCAATTTACAAGATTTTTGTAATTTTGTATTTTTCTCACTTTATCATCGTTACGATAATAAATGCGCGTTTTCGTATGATTAACATTTAAAATCCCATATAATCGCATCGCATCGCATATGGTCATCATATTCTAATCACTAGTGCGTGTTCAAACATAATTATTAACGTATTTACGAGTGAGTGTCGTCTGAGTACTCTGAAGGAACAAGGAGAAGCAAGAAGAAGTCTTACAGACATCAAATAACAGAGCCGACAATTTTATTGTAATAATAGTAATTTATTTATATACGTTTTATATATATATATATATCGGTTGAGAGAGAACAAACCTATAATACAATCGGATGAGAGACGATTCCTTGTACAAGAATAAGTCAAGAGTATAAAATAAACTGAGACTTTTCTAAGAAAATCAAGTTTAAAAATTACGGAGTATGCGTGCACTTAATGATGGTTTGTGGAAAAGCACTGTAAACATTTATTAGGTGTTGGAATTAATTCGTAGCGTTTTACAAGTGATGGGAAGTACTTTCATTAATGTATTTTTTAATGCTCATGTGAAATAAATAACATTCTTTCATTAAAAAACGCTACGAATTAATTCCAACACCTAATACATATAGCGTCTTCTATTCACTTCTTCTATTCGACTTCGCGAATAACGGAAGATTAAAGAAAATGTTATAAATAGTTAAATATTTTATTTATATATAAATTATAAATTTATATATTAAAAATATTAATTATAAATTTATATGATAAAAATGCACTTTTGACTTATTTTTGTATAAAGAATCATCTTCGGTCCATGTAGATATTGTAAGTTTATCCCCATCCTGTATAATTTAATACTAATTACGAATCACGTAGTATAATTACAAAATGTATTTGTTGTTTGATTGCTCCTAAATGGACGTCGTGTGTTGTCTGATTGATATCATTCACGCATCTGAAACAATATGCGTTTGAAATCACCATTAAATTTTCCATTAGAATATTTTATCTGATAAAATATTCGTTTTTAAAATGAGATTATAAGTTATTATAAATACAAGCCTTAAAATACACTTAATACATTTATATTTAGAAAAAAATACATTTGTGGCTCCCCTGCTGTTTCACGTAACTATATGCATTATGAAATAAAAAAAATACAATAACAAAATAAAAATATGAATTTTCTCAATAATCCAAAATAAAGTAATTTCTTTCGTATTACATCGAAATTCTTAATCCAAATATTCTATATATACGTATTTCTAATATTTCATTTTATTTTAGTGTATTTTATTGCGTCTCGAATCAAATCGGCGCTCGATCGAGGACCATTCTTTATGTCTTTAATCGTATTAATTGGACATCGCAGTTAAGAACAGTAGCACACTTATTTAGTCCCCGACTAATGGCTAATGGATAAAAGTGGACGAGTTATGCTAATAAGCGTGTGCGGGCGCACCAGAGCGCATGCTCTCATGAATATTCACTGCTGCTATCTGATTACGTCACTGATTGCCGGCATTCGAAAGTGTTTGCACACCAGAATCCACTGCTTATACCGCTGTTCGATGATCCTGTTGATATATCGCTTTCTGTTGCGTAAAAATTGATTAAATCGATGCGATTTATCTTGATTCTTAGCGATACTAGAACAAATTGCTTAATTATCACTATTTTACATCTCTATTGCCCTTATTCTTATTAATTTATTTTAATATTTAATTTAATAATATTATCTATATAACAATGTGTATAACTTCATGCGATACTTTAATATGTAAAAAAAATAACAAATATATTTTTTTTTTATAAATCTTAGATATTTCGAAAAAGGAAAGAGGAAAATTTCGCAATTTTATTTTCAAAAATAGTCGTGAAAGCAATCGTATCATTGTGTCCGATTTTGGAAATAAGAGACCAAAACGAAAATTAGCGAGATTCAATATAGGTAATCCAATATAGATGGCAGTGATATTTTACACGTTAATTAAACGCAAGGTAATAAAAGTACTGTCGTAAAAGAACAAATCGGTAATGGGAGATTTCACATCGAACATGTATGGACGTTGACTCATGTTAAACAAGCCATTAACATTACGACGCCTAATAAACGCACATATAGTTTACTTGTAATAACAATAAATAGAAGTATTACTGCATTACTACAATTTCCTTAATTATAATTTGCATCTGACGCAATCTGTCGCAAGGATCGAACATTGCCACACTTAATACCTATAATCTATAAGTATAAATGAGAGCTATTTGTTTACTTAATACATAAAACAGTATAAACGGAAATTATATTAATAGCGCAATTAGTATTTCAGAGCAAGATCGTATTTCTTCGCATTATCTAATTATCTGATGAATATTTCATTCGTAAAAAGATACAATGAATTACGAGCGTTTCGGTTTGAACTTCGCCTCGCTTGAATAAAACGTTTAAGTCACTTTTTTAATATCACATCCCGTTATTACATGTATGTTGTATCGAATAAAAGTAATAAAAATTATTCGAGATATTTACCCCTGAAAGTTACCACTTTTTCTCTAAGGAGAAAAAAGAAGGAGCGTTGTGAAGGAGAGGGGGAGAAAAAAATTCCATGAAAAAATATCAAGTCTTATACGTTTTATCGTTTCCGCTGTCGTAGCACGCGCGTTTACATATCGCAAAAACGCCGTTCCTTTACAGCACATGCCAAGAGCGTTACGCGCGCAATTAACTTTCGCGTAGCCGTGATTAAACCGTCGTCGTCGTGAGAGACGGAGGCGGAGGGGGATGAGGAGAGGGGGAGAGCGAGCAGGGAGATGAGGATAAATAATTGTCTCTCCTCGGTAGCAGGGCGCGAAAATAGAAAATCCGATTGGCCGTGGCGAAAGAGAGCGGAACAAAAGCCTCATGCAGAATTCAGTGTCGGCCGCTCCTCTATAATCGGAGCGAGGTATCGACCGGTTAGCCTAGCCGACCAGTCCAGGCCAGGCCAGGCCAAGCAGACAAGCAGGCAGGCAGGCAGGCAGGCAGGCAGGTACACCTGCTCGGCGTGCGAGGCTTTCCCTTAGCTGTAACGCTATTGTGCCGGCACGGCCTCTCGCCTTCGGGTGTTTCACCCCAGGCCACCTCGTTAATCTCGCCCACCACGACGTCGCCATCTTTACGCCCGGCGGCCCGGCCGAGAGATCGCGGTCGATACGAACGGCCGAACCTGCGAATAATGCGCCATTAGGACGGCCACTTCGCGTATGATTGGAAGGCGGACCGCCGGGAAGTTTAATAGATCATGCACGCGCGGTGAACGATCCCGTAATACGCGTGATTTGCGAAAACGGCCGACCCGAAAGCCGCATTACTCGAGATGCCGCGCACAGTGGCGCGGGTCCTTCTTTCAGGTTCTGGATTAGGGAATCATCAAGGCATAGAGTTTGTGGAAAAATTTGCGATTTTAATACTCGAAAATTAGGCTCGTGTAATTCCATCGTTTTTAAAATTCCACACAGAAAATTTAAATTAATGACTCCAAATTGCTAAATTCATTATCGAAGGTATGCATAATTATTTAATCTTCTCTAAGAATTTAGAAAATAATTAAATAATTGAAAGATGCACATTTATATGATATATTATAAAATATTTTTGGTTCACTTTTTATGTTTAACGAGAAACGCACACCGATTTTACGCGGCATCGAATAATTAATCCTCTGTAGCTGAAATTAAAATCTGGTACAATAAAGCCTGCTGTATAATTGCGTAAACTTGCGCAATTTGCGTAAATTGTAGTTGTAATAATTGGCTAATTACACTTGAATACGAAGAGAATATCCGACTGTGATTGGCGAATTTTACAACTACGATCACTTACAACTATGTTTACGCAATTGTAGATCAGGTTGTACTAACTCGGTCTGTAAGATCCATAATTTAAGTTAAAAGACACTAATTATCTTCAAGGAAAAATCAAAATGATTTAACTCGTATAAAAAAAGAATGCTAAATGTATTTTAAAAGGAATAATTCAGATTCGTAATATAAATAAAATCTAATTTTTTTTATATTTTTAGTAAGTGATTTATAATTGAATGGGTTCAATAGACCCATCATCAGTTCTGAAAGATTAAAATTTTAATACATCCTTATTTAAATCGAATGAAAATTTTAATGCGTTCATCGTCGTATCAACGACAAAATTCCTGTGTTCTCGCGATAGATAAAAATTAGAAAATGGTTGTGTTCACTGAATAAATATCAAGAAGATAATGAATTATCAGTGCGACAGATGTGACATAAAAATGAACCAAATGTGACTATTTATACTCGATACCTACAAATTGAATTAAATTTTATGATGTATCTCGTCAAATAGATTAACACTTGATTCTTTCGAAAGAAAATTGAAATAGTCAATTACTGCCTATATATAAAGAACAATACATATTGTAAATAATAATTACTTATTTCAAGAATATCAAATGTCAATCATATCTTAATCAATCATATTATATATCCGCAAATTAATTATAAATTCATGTAAGCGCATCAAATTTATTCACAATATATTCAGAATCCTAAATTCAATCACAAAAAAAATAAACAAAAAAAAAAAATAAAAAACAACACACAAAACAAAAAAAACACAATAAATATTATTAAATTAAAACAAATTCAATTTGCTTATTGTATATACATGAAGTCGCATCTTCGATCAATTTTATAATATTTTTCAAAAGAAAATAAATTCTTATTCTGAATGCTTAACAATAAGTTTTTCCAAAATTTGTAATAAGTATATTTTAAAATTATTATCAAGAAAATATTTTTTGTTAAAGAAAACGTTACTTAAAAAAAAGAAAGTTGAATAACTCACTTTTCATAGCAATAGAATGACATTTTTCTATGTGTGTTTTGGCTTTCCTAAAACCGAAACATTTCATACGATAATAAATAGATTCTTGTATTTTCAATGAACTTCGTTATACGTTATAAAGTTAACGCAACTTTTTCTGATAATCTTTATTCTATGATTGCGTCTAATGAGAAGATAAAATTTCGATGCCCGATACTTCGTGCGGCGATCGTATTATTTTCGCGTACGAGAATACTTTATTATTCCCGGCGGCATTGCGCGCGCGAAACGTAGCGTTCCCAAATTAGAGATCGTTTTTTGCCCGCGTCGCCACGACCGGCTAAAGCGGGGAAGCGGCGGTGCGACCGCACCTGGAGATGTTCCAAGAGACCGCTCGCTCTCGCGGACGCGACACGATGCGTAACATTGTTGAGACGCAGATTTTCGAGCGGCACGTGGGTGTCGCCACCGCGCGTGGGCCGCCATTTTTTCGGGACTCGCTCGCGCGGCCCCTCTTACATGCACGTCCCGTTTCTGTATTCGTTTCTTTCTTCCCTCTACACGATGTGTCCCACACCGTGTATAGGGACTAAAAATTATTGTCACATATTTAGTACTTGTTGTTCCTTCTTAATCCGCGACAATTAAATTCTTTGGTAAATAAAGATAGATTGAGATTTCTATATTCTACCGAAAACTAGGTTTCGTTATCCATTTATACCTATAAAAATCTAATTAAAATCAGTCAAAATCATTTAAAAAATTTAATAACTTAATCTTCGGGGAAATGTTGAAATTCCCGCCCCCCCCCTCCTCCCCCCGCACCCTCCACGAAGTGTTTGTTCCAAAAATACTATTACATATTTCTGAGTGTACATAATGAAAAAGATAAGAACGACATTCGATTTCCTCGTTTTCCCAAAGTCTGAAATAAAAATGTTCGCGGAATTTTACAAAATTCAATCGAAGAAGATAAGCGAGCGCAAGTATTTCAGCCAGTTTTAGCCAGTTTTAGCGGTTATGTAACTTCATAAAACTGATGTTACTTAAGTGACGTTGGACAAAGGCGGAGAGGCGTAAAAAGAAGTCCCGGGATTCGAGCGGACAAGAGCGCGAGAGCGGAAGTCGAGAATGTGGGGCGGTGATGGGCCGCTTCCGGTGGTCCCCGGTGTACAGCTCGTGAACCAAGTCAGTCGGACTGTGACTGTCTGTCGGCGAAACCGCAGACAGCCCGTCTGTCTCATCATTTCATTAAACGATACGATGCTCGGTTGTATGCTGGTGCCGATGGAGGAAGCCCGTGTCTTAACGGTGAAACAGCTTTGGAAACCAAGTTTTACGATGGTATCGAAGACCAAACGTCACTCGCGAGCGATAATTAAAACAATGCGATTCGATACTTACCGAATTACTCACCGGAACACATCTTTCGTGATTATATAATGAAGCGTTGCACAGTCAAAGTGAAAAAAAGAATGCCCGAGTAACATGATATGCATGCATTATGTAATTCTGTTTTTTACTCCGCGTTTGATTCAGGGCATCGATCATATAATTTTTTCTATAGAGCGAAAATGTGAAAAATGAATTTTTATGTATGTATGTACATACATGTACACATACACATACAACAAATTTTTACTTTTCACGTTTTTAAAGATAAAGTTACATGATTAATTCCCAGATGTTAAGCAAAGTTGACAAAAGCGGACGATTAAATAATATCCATGTGAATTCCATTTCCGCTAGTAAATTAATTTTAACTTTCCGCAACATGAATTTTAACTCTTTTGTCAATAAAGAGGCCTTCGAAGAACAGAGTAAATTTTTTATTGCGCCGATTATATCAAAATCTGAAAAAATTCTGGTATACTTGTCGAAGTAGCTTTAGCGAGTTTCTACATTATAGAAATCAGATTGTATTTTATTTATCTTTACAGATTTAAATGTATATATCAAAATTTATAATTAAAATATCAATTGTGCTTTTAAAGACTTCAATTGCTGATAGAGGATTAATTTCGATTCAACTTATTCATCATCTTTTTCCAGTTTTAAATAGAGATGCATTGAATATTCGAAAAGTATCCGATATGCGGTATTATCCGTACCCTTTTATTATCCGACCGAATAGTCGGATATCCGGAAATATATCCGATTGAAATTTTATATCATTAAATTGTTAATATTTTATTATATAAATATTCTATAAATAAATATGCGTACTCATAATACTATATCTTTTATATATATATATTATATATATATATATATATATATATATATATATATATATTGCTGCAAAATCACAATTTTTTTCCCTATCATCTCTATTGATGTAGTCTTTTCTACTTTCTTTTTTCTTTTTTTACTCAGCTTTTTTTAGACATGTCCCGGAATCCGGTCGGATATTCAGCTCGAAAAATTGCCTTCCCGGATATCCGACGAAATATCGCATATCCAATGTTACATTCTTTTCGGATATCCGATATCCGGTAATTTTAAGATCCGATACATCCCTAATTTTAAGAATTAAAACAGATGAAGAGTAAGTTGAACCGAGATTAAAGTTACTCTACATTGGTGAAAACCGACATATGTTAATTTCTACTAATGTAGATTAACTTTAATCTAGGTTTAAATCACTCTTTATTCTTTTCTAATTCTTAAAACTAAAAAAATAAAAAAATAAAAAGTAAGTTAAACCAAGATGAAAGTTGATCTACATTGATAGAAACCATAAATGACCAAACCAAATTTTAAGTATACATCGAAGAAAAAAGTAAATATGAAACATGAGAAGGGATAAAATTGCGAATGAAGCAGCGCGAAGGGAAATGACGGAAATCGTGGAGTTACAGGGCTGAAAAGAGTGCGCGGCTCGTTGCATGAGGAGGTCACGTGAGCGAGTCGGGTCACTTAACTCTCTCGTTCACTCGCGTGCACTTCGTTTCGGCTTTCCGGTATGCATGCGCGCGTGTCCGTCCGTCCGTCCGTCCGTTCGTGTTTGCGTTCGTCACGCGCGCGCTCGTACGCGGACGCATCGCTGGCTCCAACCATGAGAGAAGATGAGGGCTGAGCGCAAGAAAAAAAAATGGGAGAAAAAAAGAAAAGAGGGAAACCGCGCGCGCGAAGCTGTGGAAGAGAGTGAGAGGAGAAGAAGGAGAAAACGAAAAAGGAAGGAGCGTAGACAAGATAAGTGAGTGAACGCGGAAGCTAGAAAAAGAACGACAGGCTGCGAGAACCTCCCTAGCTCGCATACATAAAAGCTAAGGTAATTATAAGCGTCCCTGTCTTTCCTCTTATCTTTCCTCCCTCTTTGTTTATCTTTTCTTTCACTCTCTTCGTCTCGCTCGCTGCTTCACAATGGGGGAGCCGCTGCCGAAAGAGAGAGAGAGAGAGAGAGAAAGAGAGAGAGAGAGAAAGAGAAGGAGCGAGAAAGAGAGAGGGAAAGACGACCGCCGGGTGCCACTCATAGGAGCGTAACAATGGCTTTCCATGCTGGCTCAACCAACCAGACGACCGACTGACGATCATGACGAATCGTTCCCGTGGGATTAGTGGGATCGGCTTGGTAGGTTTTCTCTTCGATCTTCTTCCGGAGCCATCTCCCGTCCATCATTAATCGACTTTCTCGTTTCATCGAGAATCGCATGTGATCTCTCACTTCACTTGCCGCGAATATCTTCGCTGAATCACTTTTTCTTACAACAGATTATTTTCTGATTGTAACTTTGCCGATTTCACTGACTATATCGAATTATTCTCAAATTATAATTGGATTTACCAAATTTTTAATTTTACCTTTATAATAAAATAATAATGTAAGTTCAACGTATTTTACCGCATTGCGGCATTTGTAGAAGTGAAGCAAATCACAATTTGGCGGATATGCTAAAAAAAATAAGTGGATTATTGTAGTATTTTATATATTATATTTTATGAAGATATCGCTAGATATACAATCGTAATTCTACTATTGTTGTTATTATATCTTATAGTACAATTGTTAGTATTATATTTTTATACAAGATATTCGTGAACTGATGATACAACTGGAAAGAGAATAATTCTATATGAAATAATAAATCGAAAACGTAGAATAAAATTTTTTTCCAAAATATCAAACTTTGTTTTCGAGAAAATCGACTTTAAGTATTCGCCGAATATGGATTTAATTGATAAATTAAAATTACGTTAGAAAGCGTCCATAGAAATTTACTTCGAAGAGCAGAATTGTATATTCGACAGAATAGGCAATCTTTTCAAAAATTTATAAAGTATAATAATAAAATTTATCGTGCGTGAATATTCCGTTTTTATTGTGTATCCTTAATTACTCAGTAATAAACACAAAGATGAGCAGAGATAATAGTTCATAGCGAGATCCATTAAGTAGAACTATAGTAAAGTACACGTATCCGGCGAATATTTAACTCTCAACCACATCCAAGTTCTAAAGTGAAGTACAAAATCCTATTTGAAGTACAAAATACAAATGAACATCAATCTTACGGTGATTAATAGAGGAAGGTTCAAAGTTTTTTTATCTACAATTTGGAACCTCACAGTACTAATCGTATAAATTGTAGATATAAAAATTTTCGCTTCAGGTTCAAATGACTCGCTGTTGTAATAGAGGATTAAAATCGATTTTTTCGAAAATATAAAGCCTTATACGAAAAATTTTTATTCTACATTTTCGATTTATTTTTATATTTAGAATTACTCCTTCTGGTTTTCACGGATCTCCTGTAGGAAGTTCAATGTAATTTTTTTGAACATGCAAAGCATTGTATTTGTAAGGATGTGTCAAGAAGTAGGCACTCCAAAAACAATTCTCTATCGCAACTTTAATCTTCCACGATAGGCAATTGTGTCTGAAACTCCCACTCAAGAGACTTCTTCTTAGCATCACAATAGTTTCTTCATAAAGTTGATCGATTCTCCTCTTGATTTGAACATCTCTTTCCATCCAACTCTCGTTATTTAGCCTTGAGAATAGTAAAACTCATATGAATTCTAATGGAAACGCACTAACTCTAAAAATATAGTAATTAACGCAGTGTCATCTGCAAATGACTGCATTTTCTTAGAGGCGATGGCATTGGGATATAATTAAAAAACTTACTTAATTCATACTATTTATGAATGAATGAATACGAATGCGAATTAAAAATAGAGTTCTCACCTCCAGAGATGCAATTTTGATGTAAGCATCATTGTACATGTATATGACAGTCGAAGCATCAAAGATCAATATTATCAAATGAGATATCGATTAACAAAAAAAAATTTATATTAAGCGATTATATATACGATTCATCATGTAGCTTCACTCATTATAAAGTCATCAAGAAATGTATTTTATTTAGGCACAATTTAGCGTTCCAATTTAGCGATCTTCAAAGCAAAATGCAATCATATAGGTCTCCTTAGACATATATATATCTACTTAGAATTTACCATAAAATAGTTCGGAATGTCTTTTTTGAACTACGCAACTGTTGTTTTCAATAGGCTCCACATTTCGCGTCTATATAAAGACACGAAAAACACGAAACTCCAAACTTTCGCAAGGTATCGAAAAGTGGAAGATATGGTCGTAAAATTTCTGTATATGTGAAAAAAAGATGCAATTGCAGATATGCAGATTATTTGTAGATTTTATCGCATGAGATGTTGGATCGCGGCGGTGTTAAAATGTTCTAAATGAAAAGGTCCTTTGCGAAACGAGCGCAAGTCTTATTCCAGACGAATCTCTTCGAAATTTCGTCAATCTTTGGAAATTAAAAAATATGATTTTTTTCTAAGTTTAAAAAAATTAACTCGAAAATACTCTGCATAATAAAATTATGACAACTAATTAACTAGCGTTTATATTTTCTAAAATGTGTGTGAATTAACGATCTTAAAATATTTCCTTGATCTTCTTTTCATTAACAAAAATAATTTTCAACTTTTTAAATCAGAAAATTCGCTTGAAAAAATTCTGTACAATAAATCCATAAAAAAATTAGGTCCTTCATTCCAAAATGAAATATCTCCTCGATCTTTCTAAATTAGAAACAAAATTTAATATCATGGCTCCAAGTCAGAAAGGTTGATTCAAAATACTCTGCATAATAAAGCCATACAAATCGAGACAGAGAAAGACTATGACATGCCCAGGTCCAGCTAATGGGACGTAAAAGATCTTTAAATTCGCCGTCGACAAGATCAGTGGGCTGATTAAAATATTTCGCACGCAAACGCGATTCTCTGTGACGCGCTAAAAAGCGCGCTGCTAAAAATAAAAATACAAAGTTCGGGCCTCGGCACGTTTTAAGCGGCTCGATTCTTTCTTCGCGCGGTCACTCGCAGATCTCGCATATTTAATGAGGGGTCATTACACACACACACACACACACGAATATTAGTCGCGAATCCCCACGGATTCTTCACATTTAGATATTCGTGTTACGGATCTCCAGTACTCGGCTCTGTCGTCGCTCTCGGCCCGTGAATCCTGCAACAAACGGAGCTCATCGCATCGCGTCGTACGCGGTGAAAGCGAGGGAGACGGTCGTACGGACGAGTGAGACGGAAACAAGAGTTTCTTTATCGTGGCTGATGAAGTGCCGGTCGAAGAAAAAGCACCGGAGAGAGAGAGAGAGAGAGAATGTATGTATGTGCAAATACGTTCGTTTACGAAAGAATGCAACGTAAAAATGGTAGACTGTAAAAGATAGAAATATAGAGTAACATTCATGAAGAAAAGCATACATATAATTTGGAAAGTATAAAGAAAAAAAGAAATAATATACATAATCATATTTCACATTTCTGTTCGAGTCATTTCGTTAAAATAAAACCGCCAAAGTTAATCGCAACAGAGAATGTGAGAGAAAGATGGAAAGAGATAGCTATAGTTTATTAATAGCCTGAGAGTTTGATGACATAAATAGAGCTACGTATATATAATAAGAGTATACACAAATAGTTACACATCTCATGCGGCAGCAAAGTAATCGATGATTCCATTACGCAAGAAATCAATTATTGCACATTACTCATGTAAACAAAGAAACAAAGCGCAGATTTTATGTGTCGATAATTCTTTGATGTAACTGCAGACAACGATACCATATGACAAATGAAATTATTCGCATTTTGAGTAACATTTCGCGCAATTTTTCTACGTAAGAGACTCTGTACGGAAGACATATTACGAAGTTCATCTGCAAGATGATTATTCCAAAGCCTCCGCGCGCACATATAAACGAAGAAGAGAAAAAGAGAGAAACTCTTACGTATAGCGAACGTAGGAACGAGAAGGAACGAGCGGATGGGGGGAAAGAGACGCGGACTAGAGAAGGAAACTGACAAAGTGGTGAGGAAGAAAGAGAAGGAGAAAAAGAGACGGCCAATACGAGCAAAGTGAAACAGAGGAGCGAACGTAATACGAGAGAGAGCCGAGAGGGCTGGCAAAAGAGCCGAAGGTCTCGCGCTCTCTTGGCGTAGCTGCAGACAGATAATACACCGAATCGCGCGCGCGTGTGCACGTGACGTCTACGTGTACGTGCGCGCGCATCTCTGTGTACGTGGCCTGTACATGAGAGCGCCGACGTTACCCGCTGACGCTTAGAGACTCGTGGAATATCATAAAGCTGCCTGCCTGCCTGCCCTCCTCTTGCGCCGCTCTTGCACGACGCGTCACGCGTTGTTGCCTAAACTTTCCGCGCTGTACTTTCACGTACGTGATATACAGTATCGATACTCACCCCTTTAGAGTTCCACTGGCGACAAGGATACTTGCGAAAGTGTAAATTTGAGAATGGAAATTTGCAAAATATGTACGATTAGGCTCGTTCCGGAGAGAAAGATATGAAATTCTTGAATGAAATCTACGTAATGACTATATCTGTAAAATATCTCTGAAATACATGTATATAAAACTGAGTAATCAAATGTAATGACAAATCTTGTAAAATTAGACGTTTAAGCAATTAAAATTAGACGTCTAATGAAGTACTGTAATAATTAAGATATTATGCCTAAGCAAAATCTAATGATGTCATTAAAATGACATCAAAATAATTGCTAAAACTTTTCAATTAGTAATTCATTTTCAACGTATCGTGATCTGTTCTGCTTGAGTGAATTCCTCTATCGCTTCTGCGCTATCATAAAACTATGATAAAGCCATCACGATTAAAAATTCCCTTATCAGGTTACCAAATATGTGAACGTCAGAGAGCTAATAATAAGAGCTGGTTTCTAATAAGAGAATCACATTCCTTTTCAAATTCTCCTTTAAGAGTATCTTAGAAATGTCATTTATCTGAATTTCGCAAACGTGTCATTTTGGCAAACGAATTTTCGCGAGAAGCTTCGCGTGGTCGAGAAAGTCCTTGAATCTGCACCAAACGCAACAACGAGCGACGACCGTGGCCGCTCCGTTAGAATTCCGTTAGCCAGAGAGAGACGAGAGAGAGAGAGAGAGAGAGAGAGAGAGAGAGAGGGGGGGGGAGAGAGCGTTCATGTGTATGTGCGAAATAGAACGAGAGCAACGAGCGAACCACCGCTGCGCGGCACCGACGAGAGGGATCCGACAAGATGAGGAGATGAAGGAGGAAGAGGAGGAGATAGAAGGGGGAGGGGGGGGGGAGCAGGAGGTTAGACCTTATTACGCCGCGCACCTCGTGGCTTATGATGCAGCCGAGAGAGCCGAGACCGAAGTCACGATCGAAGCGGAGACGTCTGGAAAACACGACGATATATCGATCACGATCGCTGGATAGAGAACGAAAAAGGACGTCGTTCTATAAAACGAAACGATGCACAAGTATAAACGTTAAGCGATTTGAGCAATTCGATGCCTTCACTTGATGAGTGCTTCGTCAGCAATGGAAAGATCGCGCGGAAAATTCGCCATGTGATATTTGCTCGCAAATTTATCGCACCAGTTGATTGTGAGATAAAAATCATCCGGAGTAAAAGACGCGTCATCGGTTTCTCTCCTTAATATTTTGCTCTGACAAGGAAGTTGCGATTTCAACAATTTTCCCAGAAAATTAAATTTGGTATTTTATGTTCGGCGGACAACGCGAAAGTAGAACGCGCGAGATATTTAAAGAATAGATATATATTTCGACGCGTATAGAAACCGCGTAAATTATGCGTAAACGCTATCACCCGTACTATATTTTCTGAACTGCAATGGGTTGGAAACTTTGATACCTGTTGGTTGCAAATTTCAAGAATCAAATATGTAGCGTGTGGCCAAGTAATTATATTTGTAAACTTTTAGATTGATACTCAAAGTTTCCTGTTGTATGTTATTAAATTTTACATTTCATTATAATTCATGATGGTAAATTAATTTCAAGGTACTTTTCACACACAACAGCATGATTACGTATTCGCACCAGCGGAAGGAACCAACCTCGTAGTGAGAACTTTATACTCGGATCGCACAGGAAGCTCTATATTAACGAGCAAGGTCGACCAATGCAACCAAGTCTCGTATAAACGGCGAATGATATAGCGAGAACAAATCACAATCCAATAAAGTATGATTTTTAATAGCGAATAGGAAGGCGTGGAGAAATTGACGGTGGCGTAAAAGTTTGGGAAAGGGGAGTCCGAGGAGAAACCGAGTGGAACGGAGGCACGAGATTCGAATGCACGAGAAGTAGAGAGAGAATGAGTGAGGGGGAGAGAGAGAGAGAGAGAGAGAGAGAGAGAGATGGAGAAAAAAAGAAGAGCAGAAAGAGAGGGAGAAAGCGCGAGAGTGATAGCAGACGATCTCGTTGTCAGTAGCACTCCCCGTAGAATACGTAGGACCTCGAACTCGTCTACTCGGATCGATACTTGGGTTCCTGGTGGACTCGCGCGAAGGGGAGCTTCAGCAGGGGGTTCGGGGTGGTTGAAGCAACGAGGAGGGTGAAAGGCGAGGGGGTTAGAGGCGGGGGTGAGTGCCGAGGAGAACGAGAGAGCGGCGGTGGTGTTTGTGCGGTGCGGGGGTGGCTTACGCGGGGACGCCTCGGGGGTGTTTCTATGGTGACGGGAATTACTGGCAGGGGTAGCCTAGCGCATGAGGGGGAGCCCCTCGCCTTCTCTCTCTCCTCCTCTCTCTCTCTCTCTCTCTCCCCTTCCTCTCGGATTTGACTTTCCTCTCTTTCTCGTTGTGATAAACTTCTGATTTTGTAACGCTGATTTCGTCGTTAGTCCTCGAAAGGGTTCCCCTTTTTTTTTCTTTTTACTGGCAGAAAAGAACGGATGACACAACGCGCCAACTAAGAGCTCTTCTGCTGTCGAGGAAATATTGAGAAAATTTGACTTGTAGGTGCGATAATAGGAATTGACTATAAATGAGTCCAACCGCAATTTCTTTATTATTTAGATATATTCAAGTGACAATTTGATTTCAAGTGAAAACATGATTATTTTTTATGAATTGTCTATTCAATTTAAGAGTATCGAGCGTTTTTCTTTCTGTTACTAATATTAATCTTCGTATTGATACGAAATAATTTTGATTCCTCACTTGTTGTGATGTATAAAATTGCTGTAACTTACATTTTTTAGATATTTTTAAATGTGTAAAGTTTTACATTAAGTTTTTGTGAGAAGAATTCAAACGTTTTTTCTATAAATATATCAGAGAATTTCTGCTATCTCACTGATGATTTTGCTAGAATAACGTAATTAATCGTCAGGGGGTCGTCTCAACAACACATTGAAATTATAGTTAATCGAATGATGATTACACATGATCCACAGTAATTATCCTATTTCCGAGGATATAAAAATATTAGCGTCAGGTCATAAACTTCAAGCATTAATTTCTCCAAAGCTCAACACTCTCGCTAAAATCGACTACTCGCAAATATCCGTTTCTGCGCGTTTCAATGCATATCTCGTTCTCATTGTAGAGACACATTTTTTCGAGGTAAAGTATATACGAACGTAGGAATTTTGACCGTAGAAGTTTATCCAACGCGTACATAATGTTTTAAAGAAAGGAGATAGTAAAAAGTCCCCGTCGAAAGAAATCATTTGCAATTAGAATTGTGTGAATATCGATTTAGAACGATAAGAATATGAATCATTCTTTCGTCTATTTTTAATCTTCGCCCATATACATAGAACAAGCCACACTTTGTTCAGTTATAATGGCTTCGGTGAAGAGACGTACGTGCTTCGCGAATAGTTTATTATTTATATAATACTCATTGCAAACGTGATCACTGTGATCTGTTAACTTGAGATTATCAATTCTATAACGTGCCATCAAAGTCGAAGTGAAAATCACAATGTCGGTTTACTGTATTTTTCGATTTATTGTCATTAATAACGTATGTTCTTTAATGAGTATATCCAATGAATTTGTTCTCCATCACAATCCAAAGAATCTCTGAGAATTATGAGAGATTCTTTATAATATGACGTTACTTCCTGCGCTTAAAATGGCGTGTATAGACATTAAAAGCGAAAGAAAAAGAAGGAGGAAATTAAAAGGATAAATGTGCGATATTAATAAAATTGTTTACTTTAGCGTATTTGAATATTTACTGTATTTGAATTTGTTTTATAATCAGCTCCGATTTGATATTTCACTAAATCCCTATACTACATTTAAATATATTTTACCACTTTAACTAGAAAAAAATATTTCGAAGGCTAGGATGTCCCAAGGGTATAATTACGAAGTTGTGTTGCGAAGCGAATAAAAACATGCGAGAAGCAGTGTTTTAACGGAACGCGCAAATTTGTTGCATCACTCATATTTTCATATTCATGTGACACGATATATATATATAAAGGTATGAATGTAGAATTTTTCTAGTCAATTTCCCGGGTTGTAACTCATTCGCGCGCGCGAATCCGTCTTTCTTTTTCTCGTCTCTTTAGTTAATAAACTTCGTGATTACCATGAAAGATTATTACAATTATTAGAAATGAGTTCACATATATATTTTTATAAAAATACTATTAATACGCATTATCAATAACAAATCGAAAACAAAAAGATCGATGTAAACGCAATAATCACAGAAGCTTGCTAACAAGAAATGCTGTTTGTAAAATTCCCATATCGTTATACGTATATGTCAATAAAAAGCACGTTCAACTTCAAAATTAATTATTAATATCATTTAATTTTATCATTTAATTAAACGTACGTCTCTTGTATTGTTAACAGCATATTTTGCGGCAGATAGATTAATTCTCACTCACAAAATTCTCGCAAAATACTGATACAGCGAAATGCTTGTCAAAATCTTTGCTTGTTCAGCGAAATCGTACTTTTACGCCGTCAATTTATTATATTGATCTTCGGATAACGCCTGGTAATAAACGTTGCCGCTAATTCTCGCATTTTCCGGACACACGGAGGCTCGATTACGAAAATTGTCAAATTTTGATGCGTAACTTCAGGAGGGAAGAAAAAATCGGATCAATGATCTCACCTGAGATATCGATACCGAGGCCGAGGTCGTCGGGTCTCGCGTCGTGGAAAGTTCCACTCACTCGAGAGAGGCAGGCAACATGCGCAGCGTGGTGCGCGATTTCGACTCCTCGCGCGCAGACGAAAAACCGCTAATTTATATCTCGGCTTCCAGACACGATAGCGACTTCGCTCCTTTTGCATACGATTCTACACCATTTCGCAGCTCTACCATTCAAATTTTATCCCGATCGCACCGGCAGAAGCCGAGTTATAGCAGACGCGCGGAATCCGTTTTTCGGACTAGTGTACGCGATAGATTTCGACATTTTTCAGAAATCATCAACTTTTTAAATGCAAATGGAGTTTGATAACAACTGAAGACACTATTGACAACTTGCTAACGTACAAATATTACCTGCAGATATCATTTAAATATCGAATTTTACGTTATGCTTGAATTCAAGCATACACATGGAAAAATCAAAATTTACGTAGGATTCTCTGTTCATACATTATTATTCAATATTTAATATCTACACAAACGCGCGTCAATCATCATCATTCTTGAGAGAATTCAATTTTTTGGATGATTTTTTGTTCCTCAAATTAAAACGGAACAAATATACGTTAAAATTGACAGAAGAGTGATTATCATATGTAGGATATTGATCATTAATAATCGACTTAGGAAAGTCGACTTAAGAATGCGTCATATGTTCTTAAATATTTATAGTAATGCTAACAGAAGAAAAAGGCAAGGGAGTTCAAAAAGAGATGATTAAAAGTCTGCAGATGGTGCAGAAGAAGAAAAGGAAGTATCGCTTCGCTTTAGATCTACCGCATTCGTGCGCAGATGAGTTCCGAGGGGAAGGACTGGACGACCTGCTAAGCCAACAAAATGGTAGGACCCAGCCGGCCCCTGGTCCCAAAACAGACAACAAGCCGCAGGTCATCCTCAACACGATGCAAACGAGCATGAATCACGTGCCTCGAGTAAATACCTTCGGAAAAGTCGAGTCTATATAAACTCTAAACATTACACTTATATAAAATAATGCGTCGATTCGTTACATCAGTAATACTGATTCGTTAATTGATTAAAATATTCATCGTATGGATCTCAATGTGAAATGTGTCGAGATTTCATCATACATGACTAACGAACGATATAATTGTCGATTGTTAAATAACAATTGAGAGACGGAACATTATTTTATATTATCATTGCTACGGTCGTAAATGATCGTAAATGGCTGTTTGATTAAGAAAGCTTTAAGAATTGTAAAAACATTGTATGCCTCGTAGAGAGAGAGGTTTCAAAATGGCCATTTAAGTTTCTTATTTCTTTTCCAATTCTTATATTTATTATGTTTATCCAAATTTTTATAATTTATGTTATAATCTTTCATGTAACATAAATATTAAATAAGTAACAGCATTGAAAACAAATATTTTGATTAAACAAACGAAACAACTCTAGTTACTATAGCCAGAAATTCTGTTTTCTTCTCACGAAAATGTCATTCTTGTTGATATTTTTCTCAGTAAAGAAAAAACAAATAATAACAAAATAACTCCGACAAACTAACATATAAAAAAAAATGCAAGTAAAACATTCAAGATAAATTTATAATTCAAAATGAAAATTTCACTAAAGCCTTCTGCTTCGAGTAGGTAACATATTCATTGATTTTTTTAAAACAGAGATCGTTATAACAGATATCGTAGAGTAGCTCGCCAAAGTTTCGTCGAATTCTTCCTTTTTTAGGATTCGGTATGGACTGTACGAAAGTCGTGTCGTTCGTTGCATTGCAGCAAAGCGTACTTAAATGCCGCGAGGCGAGTCCGCGCGATAAGACAGGCCCGATAACGCGACGACGCGAAACCGCGGGCGGCCGCGTTACAAACAGACGCGCGCGCGCACACATGTGTGCGTGCACATGGCGTATATGAATCAACATTGTGCCCGAGAAACGGCGCAATGCGTCAAACTTCAAGCTTCACCGGGCTATACGTGCCCGGCGATGAATCGAGACAGCAATTGGAAAAGGAACCATACCGAATCGTATTCTGGGAGCACCCATATTTCAAGTTTTACCTCCCGAATTGTCATACAAAATGGTGGCATGGAGGAAATCCAATATGAAAGAACAAAGAAATTATATCGATGAATAACTATAATTATAACGAAAAGACATTATGTCGAATCTATCACAAATTGCTTTCATTCTTAACACGAAAAAATCTTTTATGTTGAATTGCTAAATTGCCCGCGTTATTCGCACAATTGCCTTTATGTTGCAGCCTTTTTGCAAAAAGGCTAGTCTTTTTCTTAAAAGATCGATCTCGCAAAAAAAACTGTGACATGTACATTGATTGATTAAAACAGGAATATGTTACTTTTGAAAGCTGAGAAACTGACTAAATCTTTTCTGCAAAAAGAAATAACAAGGATTTACAGGCTCTTTACTACCTGCTTCAGTATAATTCCGAGTAATTACAAGGAGTCTAGAATAGAAAAAATTTTAGGAAAAAATTCCCAAATATTTATTTCAAGAATTATAATATGAACGAAAGTGGATCCTATGTTTTATACGGGATCTACAATAAAAGTCGTAGCACTTGTAGGATATTATGTCGTAGAAAATTAACCAATCACAGTCGAATATGAGAAGAATATGAGAAGAATTCGGCTGCGATTGGTCATTTTTCTATTTATTTAAGACCTACGACTGCTACGACTTTTATTGTAGATCCCGTATAAAACATAGGATGCATTTTCGTTTGTATTATAATTCTTGGAATAAGTATTTGAGAATTTTTGAACTGGACCGTATTCTATAACTTAAACATGCCGTAACTATAACGGACATCGAAAAACATAACTCCACCACCGTGAGACCCAAAATTTTACGGTCAATATATTACCTGAGTTTTGTATGCTTGTCGTATATCTCACAGTAGATCTATATATAGTGATCAAAATATTTTATAAAATGATTAAATAAGTCTATCCTCTTATGGTGTGTTCAATAGCGCACTTTTTACTATTGTTATTTAGCTATTTATGTTATTTAAAATTTGATATTAGATAACATTTTTACAAGAGTTTTTTACTTTAAAATATTTCAATAGCGCCAGCCATTTGCAGTGATCACCAAGATATCAACAATGTATAACTACCATGACCAGTCAATATGTTAAATGAAAACGCCAATGTCTCGCCATTCTGTGTGCTTTATTTATTCCCGATCCATCTATTATCGAGACATCTAAGACATCCTTGATTCCTCGCGCACGATTCTTCGTTCGAAAAAAAGGAAAGAACAGAGGGAACTCGTCCGAAGGGCGATAAGGTACCCCGCTTGGCACGCTCGGAACAAAGAAGGGAAGCGAGAGGCAAAGTGAGAAAGAGGAAAGGGATCAAAGAAGCACGAAGTATACTCGTTCAGTGTATATGGTCCCTCCTCGGAGTGCCGATATGGCCTGAGGGCAGGGACGATAACCGAGCCCACAATGCCGGTGAGTACGCCGGCCGGAGTCGCATGCTAATACCCATGTTGCTGGACCGCGTCGTGCTCAGCGAGATCCGTGGATAGGGAAATATCTGGAATCTGCAGAGAAATATCTCGAATATGTATGTACATGTATATGTGACAGCGCGCATCAACTGATATTCTCGCCGCCTCATCCCGACGTGATCATAATTGCATCATCGGTCCTAGCGATTTATTATGCGACGCGTATCTTCCGCGCGGAATCACTAAAAAAGTTGTATTTCTCTCTCTCTCTCTCTCTCTCTCTCTCTCTCTCTCTCTCTCTCTCTTGCTTTTTCATTAAGCTTTTGATGATGTATTCATATCATTATTTAACGGCATATATCAATTTCATGAATATTACCTGTATTTATTTCTTTCAATAATTCATTTTACCCAAAATAATCTCTAATTTAGGAAACGCATAGATTGTCTATTATTGGAGTGAATGTATTTAATATATTTTTTTGTGATATTTCTATTAACTTAGTATTTTCTTTCATATAATTTTTATACATAAAATTATTCATTAATATGTATTTAAAACATTACGGAAAATGGCACTCGCACATTTACGATTAATGAGCAATCTGTTAGATGTATAAAATTAAATCATAATTATCACGTTATTCTGAATTAAGTACTTACTATGAATAATGGCTTTAGAACAATTTGAATTATTTGTCGAATCTAAATTTATTCAAACATTTTTAAGGCTGCAGATTAAAACAAATATATCCAAAAGACAAAAGATATTTCGATAATAGAAACACGATGAGAACGTGTATTAAATACATTCACTTGAATAACAGAACAAACAAAGGCTGGCGATTCCTGTTTGCTATGAATACATTCCATTTTCGCTCAAATTTTTCATTGGCTATTGATTTCGAGCTGTGCGAGCTGTCCTGGAACTTCGAACGTTTCTATTCTCTGCACTGCTTGAACAATTCGGTTCATTCAAATCTCTTACCTAGATTATTATTTGTCAAATGACAAGTGAAAAAATGAACTTTATTCTAAACGAGAGAATATTGTTTTTTTTTTATATGTAAAATTCAAGCTAATAATTTTATTATGTGCGAATTGCATATTTATTTGCACAAACGATTGAGAACACATTAAAGTGCACTTCGAAAATTGAAAACTATTACAATGTCCCGAAAAGTTATAATTCCGAAATTTAAGAAGTATGATAATGTCTCAAAAGTCATAATCCCGAAATATTAAGAATGAGACAATGTCCCGAAAAGTCATATTTCGGGATTATTGTGACTTTTCGGGATATTGTCCCTTTTGTAAATCCGGATTTATAATAGGTATTTTAAGCCTTAAATCGTAAGAAATTGACCAATTACAGTCGAATACGAGGAGCATAATTGATTGTGATTTGTTCCATTTCTTATAGCTTAAGGCTTAAAAATCTATTGTAGATCCGAGGTAAGATTACGGAATTGACTTTTCGAGACATTGTCACAGTTTTTAAATTTCGGGATCATGACTTTTCGAGACATTTAGCATATAATTTTTAATTTTCGAGATTATGATTTTTCGGGACTTTGCATGTTCCATCAGTAAAGAGGATGTTAAGTTTCGGTCCAATGAAAAAGCTTCAAAATATACATATCTTATTAAACGCCATACTAGGCCAACACACTTCGATATGGCATACCCAAACCATTCGACTGCGCTTATAATTTTCATAAAAATAAACATATTGTAAATATTTTTTTCAATTGAAACACCAGACATTAAGGAATTTAACGACCAAGCAAATGTATATATCTTTATTAATAAAAAAGGTATAAACAATGGAAAAAGCATTGGAAAAACAGTGGAAAAAGAAAGTCAGAATTATTGTGGATTATTGGATTATTGTGCCATACCAAAAATGCGTTTAAGAATTAAAGAATTATTAATTAAAAGGAATCGAGTAGTGCAGTATCGCTTGGTGGGGAAACATCGGAAACATGAAAAAAATCATTATCAAAGATAATAAAACTATGAATTATTAAGTAAGATATAAAAATATTCCGAAAATTAAGCAACCGAATTATATTGTTAGTAACTTAAATATTATAATTTAATAAGCAAGTTAAGGATGTTCCGATATGATTTGATATTTTGAAATATCGCATCATTAATTATCCTTTTAATATTCTATATTTGCATCGAAACTTCAGTTTCCTTAACTTGAGTTTTCTTATCATAATGTATCGAATTTAGAATCTAAATATCTAATATATTCGAATCTAATATATTCGAAGACTGTGTTTCTTTTACTATCAACCTGTCAACAGTCACACTGAAAGGCTATAATTTACGTTACGTGCAGTATAGATTTTCAGCACTAGTGATGAATTTTGGAAACACACCAAAGAGGAAATAAGAGAGACCGATAACTGATCACGTGACCAGTTATTTATATAATACATTGCTATACTGCATATTTTGATTCGCAATTCGTATCGATAGAACCTATCGAAAGTTTGTGGTCTTCGCACATCCCTATATATAATATCTAAAACGTGTAAAAAAAAGTAACGAAATTTCTAATATTGAATCATTTCCAACATATTGCTATATTGGTATTGCGTATTTTGATTCATATCAATACGAAATATCGAAAGTCTGTGCTCCTCACATTCCTAAAGCAAGTTCATTAATCAAAGAATTTAAAATCAAACTTATTTCGTATCGGACATATCGTTCGTCAATTTCCGTCAAGTTATGTATTTAAATAACAATACAGTCCTTGTTGTCGAAATGCCTTGATGTTTTATTTAACAAATTTTCTCAATAAATGCAATAACTTGATAACATTAAATTGACTTTTTTACAATGTTCTCCATATTTCCGATGTTTCCTCCAAGATAAGCAACACTCCGCTTAACAATTCTTTAATATATGTATAATTTGTGTGTATCTCTGAACTTTATATTTTTGTCAAAAACTTAATACAACCTGTTTTAATGACTCAATCACTGAAATTTATCAGAATGCAGTAGTTCTGCATATGAAATGACTGATAAAACTCACTATAAGAAATTTCACGAAAGATTCAATCCGATTAATATATTGATAAATTGCCATGTGATTTTGTTTATAATAGAGATTAGGTTGTCTGTAAAAATGATCGTGCAGATGATTACGGTGAAATGATTGACGGCAATAGCTATAATCATGATAATTCTCGTCTCGGTTTTATCTTCCGTTTGGTCGCGTAGCAATTCGTTCAAATCGTTCGATTATCTTTATCAGAGGGTATTTTTTACGTTCGTCGCGTCGCTGCATGCGAAGGCCACATAATTTCGCAACGCGCGCATCGATGAAAGTTTTGCGACTGCATAGAATCATCCGGCATACATCTCTCGGCCGACGTGAAAGCACAGGTTCGTGTAAGAGCGAAAAGGATCTGACGATAAATCGATAATTCGTTGGAAAAGCATAGGTTGAAGCTGTCGGCGAGTTTCGTTTATTTCTCTTCGATCAGCTCGTGTAGCTGGTACTGGTACAGTCCGACGAGCAAGTAATCATCTCGTGTGTCTCTTTATGCCGAGAAATCGCCCATTGGAATGCTAAAACCATTATTCAGAGCCTTATAGAGTACTGTTTCATTTGTCGTGCGACAAATTTTTCAAGCATGTTATTGGTTACAAAATACAAAAGTTCTTTAGTCTCCAGAAATTCTCTGGTAATCAATCAATATGCTTAAAAATATTTATCGTATGACAATGAAATACTTGGTACCTATATATAAGTATTCATAGTTGGTTCTTATATTTAAGACTGTCTTATAATCTTAAGACGTCACAAGCCAATTACAAACCACATTAGCATTTGTGGAAACTCGCAAATTTTTACTCTCACTTATTTTTTCCTTTTATCTATATATCTTTCTACATATAATAATTGCACATCTATGTATTCGCACTTCATTCTTCCATTTTGTATATGACGGCAGTTTCAAAGGCAACACTTTCGTTTTTATCCTATTATTGCGGTATTTATGTCAACTCTTAGTTTCGGTTCTTCTTGATCCTCATTTCCGTTTTCTGTCATTTTACCTATTTTATATAAAAAGAATGCGCCTTTTCAGATCACTAATGTAAAATCGCGTGTGAAAATTTCCCCATCTTTCCCCTACTTATTAATGGATTCCTATGAGATTTCCCTAAAAAAGGAAAACTAAAAGATTCTAATCTGTTTTTCTAACAAAGAATCTAGTTTTATAGTAGATTATTAGAAAAATATAAGAATTTCTGATTAGTTCCTTGTTATAGAAAATCAGGCGTTTTCACACAATAGCAGATGTTTGGTTATTCAATTCGGATCCCAATTGGTAGTCCTTAAATTCGTGCTTGGCGCTATATATCTTTGAGTTGCATTAAAGCTGTGCGTGAAAAGATTAAACATATATCCCATTATCTCTCTCGAAATGATAAGTACTAACAACATTTTAACACATTATTTAAGATGGTCTAAAAAGATCGTTTATGAACACTGATCATAGAGTATAACAAGCATGAATAAATATTGCATTCGTGATAGGATCTAAGAGCGATATTCATAATTCGCTTTTATTTTAAGATGATCTTAAGTAATATCTTAAGATGCTAATACAACTTTCTGATTAGTTCATGACATGAAGATTAGAATTCGATCAATAAGATAATTTTAATTTTAATTTGTTTCATTCTGATCGATTGAATTTTAATCTTCTAGTTCGCAATATTCTCAATCTCTAATGTGTACAATAGTGTGACATGAGCATAAGACTGTACTTAAAACTGTGACTCTTAAATATAAGAGTCGACTTTGAATATCAGTCCTAAATTTCCATTGGATGCAGCATAAAATTCTAGAAAATTCAATGGGTGCGTTCAAGAATGTATATTTTGCAACTGTTGGAAGTTCTCTTTGCGCTAATTAGATTATACTAACAAATCTAAAAGTATAATCCATAGTCAGCGCGAAGAAAACTTTCAATAGTTGTAAAATAAATATTTTGCTGAACGCAGCCATTTTTGGCTTTTGTCTTTCACGGCTTTTGTCTTTCAAGGAGCATAATCTTCGAGAAGATATAAACTGCTAAATGAAAGATTTTCGTATGAAGAAAAACTGCGCTTGCGTTCACCAGTAAAAGCAGATTTGCAACTGTTGTAAGGGCGGTATTCGTAGTCCGTTCTAATTTCAAGATTGTCTCAAGTAATGTCTTAAGACGCTAATATGGCCCTCTGATTGGTTCCTAACTTGTTAAGACTGTACTAAAAACGGTCTTGAATATAATAATATTTTTCACTGGCAGAACTGGTGCTCACATTAAAGCTATTGTACACTAACCTAATATTGAATATAAAAGTGACAACTTTGAATATAGAAGTGAAATATCTATTAATTAATAAAATACTCAATGTATATTTTATCAAATACCACAATAAAATGTATTAAGAATTTCGCGTCTATATAATATATTTAATTCATTTCTATACTTTTATTAAACATATATCTTTAAACATCGATTTGTGTACAACGGCTTTAATTTAAAATGCACTGAGTGCGCACCAGCTCGATCAGTAAAAAACGCTGTAAGATTCGACTATGAACACCGGCCTAAGATTCTTTAATATGATTGGTTAGACATTTAGAGCTAGTGAGGCACGAAGGGTCAATTATATTTAAAAAATCTTACAACACACACACAATACACACAGCTACAAAGCTTCTTTTTCTATCGAACGCTGCCATTACAAACTAGAATTTTCAATTATTTGGTAAATGCTATTTATTTATTTTTCTAATACAAAAAATTTCTGCGTGAGTCTCACGTGTGTTTTGCGTGGATTTCCTTATTATATTAAGAATATTTTCCCGACGCCATCTCATTTGTTGTGAGCGAATAACACGATGAATGTCGCTACAAGCCGAATGTCGGTTAAATCTTAACAAAATATCTCGAATATATGCATATCGCAATCTCCAAATTGTCCGTCGACCGTCAGGAGTTGTTAGACGAAAAGTCGAAAAAAAAACGTCGGTCGGTTCTCCGTAAGGCGCATGCGTCTCATCGCCAGAGCGCGAACCTCGGAACGCATTTTACGCGGAAACTGTCAGCGCGATTGGGTTCTCGGCCAAATAAATAAGCATGACAAACGGTAGAGAATGATCTGGCAAAAGTTTCATCCCGATATCTCGCGTCGTTCCAGAGATATTAAATGGCCACTTTTAACGAGCGAGCGGAGCACGAAGCAGGGCACGGGGCGCTTCCCGGCATGGCAACGCGCGCGCCATCGACATCGCTCGCGGCAGAAGCGTGTCAGGGCCTCTCGCTCTCAGCTACGAAGTATAGCCTTTGTAACGTGTTTGCACTACAAAGGATTTTTGAACGATATCGATTCGCACGATGATTATTTTGTCGTTTTCCATAGCTTTTGACAGCGTCGTATCTTGAATCCGTTTGTTTCATTTGTATTCCTTTTTTTTACAAACGAGCTTATAAAAAGAATAAGAGAAAAATAACATATAGAAAGTGTCAACATACAGAAATCGACAAATTTCGTTGAATAAATTGCTAAATAGTGATAGTTCTAACTGCAATTGTATCAGGTTGACGCGAGGAATTTGTCGTGTCAAAGTAAATTGAGAATTTCAGTGAAATCGAAGCAAAATCACAGAACTTTAGTATATATTCTTTCCACGGAAAAAAATATTTCAATGACTTTCTCAAAAAATTTCAGTTTTTCAATTTTATTTATAAGAAAGCGTGGTGGAGAAAACAACAAAACCTTTTGCTGCCTTAATGGACAGTGTTATATTTAATAGTTTAGTATTGGTTATCGTAGCAGCTGCACAAAAGTGTGTTTTTCGCAATAAAAAGTCACATGTTTTTCATGATAAAAAAATCGACACGGTAGTCCAATCCATATTTTCTATTGTATGTCTATCACTTTTGGAAAAATATGTGTTACTACAAGCCATTAGGTATGTCGCGATATAGTAGACGTAGATTACGGAACGAGTTCAAATCGATATCGTAACTAATTCGCGTATCATGAGACGACTGACATTTCCGAGTCGTATTTTTGTTTTCACAATGTAACCGCTACATAATTTTCCATTCAGGCGTCAATGATTCTACCTTTAATTATCGAAAAATTCCACAATAAGCTCGTGTAATTTTGTTATTTATACAAAGTAATTTTAAGGTATAAGAATCGTAAAGCAAAACGTTTCTTCTTTTCGTAACTGAGACAAATTCGCGCTTTATATATTTGTTTAATTTTTAAACATAATTGCGTTTAATTGATTGACCGTTCTGAAATAAAGTATGAATATTTGAGAAATGTTCATTTTATGATACAAATGTAAATCCGTCTTCCATAATTGACGAATTTTTGCGCTTGTCAGATTAATACAAACAATGATGCATCGATGTATAATTCCTTCCATAAGCAGGTTAAACAAATCAAGCTGAGCACGTTATGAAAACGAGTGCACGCAATAATTAATTAGACATGATTACCAGAAAAATATTAAGTACAGAATATGATATTTTAACATTCGCTACATCGTTATATATATTTCGCGAGCCGAAAAGTATCATTCGTATAATGGGAATAATTGCTATAACATTTTTTTATTTTTCTCAAAGAATGCGATATAAATGCATTTGCATATTTCTCTGTCATGTTTCATACATGAAAATTGTGTACTTAAGCAAAATCTGTTCATACTTGATTAACAATTCAATACAAATCAATACTAATTATTCAATACTATTCGTTATAGTCCAACAAGAAAGTTCGAACAAATAACATTGCGCGTATCGGATATTCAGTTTTGGAAAATCCATTCTATATTTTATAATACTTATTATAACATTTGATCACACAATTAGTTGTGTATCTATGAAAAAACTATGTTATCTGTAATTGCGGTAGAATGGAACATCGTGATAGGCACGAGGTGAAGTAGGCGAGGCGCAGTAAAAAAAGCTGCGATTAATGACGTGCGCGACGGCGACGGCGGGCGTCGACGTCGTCGAGGAACAAAGGGGAACGTCGGCCCAGCCGGGACGGTGGAGGGGACAGAGGGGAAGGGGGCGATCGCGTGTACGAGTACACGCCATCTACGTGGATCTGACTCCGCGACGCGTGTATTCCAGGGTTGCGCAATTCGGTACAGCGCGCGCGCGCGACACAGCACGGCCGAAAGTGCGAGAAACGTGCGTGTGATCGTCAGGCGCTTTCCAATTTACGCATCGCTCGCGGGGTTGCGCAGCGTTTCGTGCACGACGATTGATTGTGCTCCGAAGGGAGGCGAGTCTCGTGCCGGAGGGAGCGCCCGAGTAGGTGGAGCGGGCGGAGGGGCTAATGGGGGGAAAAACAGGGGAAGAGAGCGAAGCGGAACCCTGAAAGGGGGTACGAACGAACGTGCGAAACGGGAGCGACGGAGAGATGACACGGGAGAGCGAATACGCTGAGGGTTGAGAAGAAAGAGGGTTGCGAGGTCGGAGGCGCAGGAGTCGGGAAAGATATCAACACAAAGAGAATGAGAAAAGGAAAGAGGTGTATAGTCGGAGGGAGGGAGGGAGGGAGGGAGGGAGGGAGGGAGGGAGGGAGGGAGGGAGGGAGGGAGGGAGGGAGAGAGAGAGAGAAGAAACAGTGAATAAAGCGAGAGTATGGGAGAAGAGAATCGCGCGCGCGATGTAGCGGTCATGAAAAGAAGCGGCATCGCCGCACAGCTACTTGGCTCTCCAGGGCCAGGATATTTCAATACCGACGGTGGTCGGCCACCGACGTGGGACTGCGCAAGGGAAGGGGGAGCGCGGCGGTGGTGGCGGCGGCGGCGACGGCGGCGGCAGCGACGGCGACGGCGATGACGACGACGACGGCGCGGCACAACGCGATCCATGTATATGTGTGTGCATACGTGTGTACGATCTCATGCGCCTATATACACGCGCGCTCGCGCGCGACTATATACGTCCCTTCCCGTCGTCCGTCCGCGTCCCTCGTCTATGTGCCCGCCCTTCGCGGCCGGTACACACGCTTCGCGTCTCATACGGCTTTACACGGTCGTTCGTTCGGCGACGAGAAGATAGAAAGAGAGAGGCCCCCTCGATGGCACGGTAGCCGCGCGCTCCGCTATTCGGGTTTTCCTGCGTCAGGGGAAGTGCGAGAAGGGTAAAGGGAAGGGAGAGGGAACCCACTTCTGCCTCTGTCTCTCTTCTCGATGTGGAAAAGAGGTGGGGGGAGGAGGGTAGGGGAGGGAGGGAGGGGGGCGACAGGCTCTCTCTCACCGAGAGAAACACCGGAGACTTTACACAACGCGATCGTCCAGGGGAGGAGAATGGGGGAGGGGAGAGGGAGAGTCCGAATGCGGCCGATGGGTTCGTCGGTAATGCCCGCCTTCGCGACGCGTCGAGGGGAAACCGGAGTGGGCCGTACCAAGCGTTGATTGGACGCGCGTAAGGAGTGGGGCTCGGGACATCGGTGGCGCCTTACGGGTTCGACCAATCGGCAGTTCTCGCCGGGAGTTTTTTATCCCGTTATTTACGCCGAGGACGGGAGAAGACGGTTCCCCATATACCCCCGCCCTACCCGCGGACCGTGGCATCTCGCTCGCACCAGAGCGGTGGGCACTCTCCGTCCTGTTCGCGCGCGCTCTCCCTGTGCGCCCGTCCGCGCAGGAGAGGACACTCTCGTTTCGGGATCCGTTGAGGCAACACGCGTTTCTCTCGTCACAGGACAGGATAGGAAAAAAAGGTGTCGGGCATCGAGTGCTCGGTGCGCGTGTGTTCCACACTTGACGCTCTCGTGTTTTTCGGAAATTAGTGAAACAGCGTGCTCGCTTTCGCTCGTTTTCGAACGTCAGTGTTCAAACCGCCCGCAGGGATACACAGCGCCTTACTACGAACCGCCGTGCGCAGTGGTGTGTATGCATGTGTGTATGTGTGTGTGTGTGTGTGTGCGTTTGCGCGCGCGCGTGCGTGTCGAATACAGTGGAACGTATACATGTGTATGTGACAGAACGTCGCAGGAGGATGCGGTGTTGCCGGATGTCGTAAGCGCGAATACGCGTACGTAGTGTATTGTACGGTGCGGCGCGAGGCCGCCGGAAAGAGGAACAGAGACACGCGAAGTTTCGACTCGAAAGGAAGAGAGAGCGTGTGGCGGCGGCGTCGTCGTTGTCGTTGTCGTCGATCGATCGATTTCGACTCGTTCGCCGAAGGTGGAGAATCGCGAACTGTTGGCGTTACTGCCGTACAAACGGTGGCGTCGTCACGTCGCGTACGAACTCTCGCGATCATCGTCGTTGCGGTGGTACGCCACAGTGACATTTGCGGTGCGGCGCTATCGATGAAATAGACTTGGCAACGTCGCACCGACTGCCCTCGCACACAAACGCGCGCGCATACACGTACCTAGAAGGGAACTTGGGGTGGCTGGCTGGTTGGCTGGCTCGCTGGCTGGCAGGCAAGCAGGCAGGCAGGCAGGCAGGCTAGCAAACAGGGCAGGCAGGCCAAAGGCTTTCTTGTTCCGAGGACGGTGCTCTTGGTCGCGCCGTCTCTCTTTTCTTCCTCCATTACGCTTACTCTTCCTCATCCCCGACCCCTTGCCTCTTCTCGTCCTCGATCAACTCAATCGTGCTCTCGTTCTCTCCCTCCTCGGGTTTCTCTCTCGCGCGCGCGCGCGCGCGCTCATGCCGCACGTACCGTTGAGAACCTCTCCCTTCCCCTGTCGTACTCTTTCTCTGCCTCTCTATCCCCTCTCCTCTCCTTACCTCGAACGGATCGGGCGAGTCCACTAGGCTTGCGAGGGGTGTTCGGCAGACCTCGTCTCTAGTCGGCCTCGATCCGTAGAGTGCGTCAGACGCCGCGAGTCGATCGCTCCGGTACACGGATATTCGCGAACCGTAGCATACGTGGGTACGTCGTGGGGCCCGCGAATGTCATTGCGCGTTACCTGCGCATAACCGCGACCCGCGGCAACTCGTATTGCGGCCAGTTTACGCGTTCAGCCTAGGACGCACTCGACCAGCGTATATCCGTACGACGGCCATGTTTGGTGTTTACGACGTGAGGGGGAGTCGCTGACGTCACGTACAAGCGAGTAGTCCGATCTTACCCGAACGGCACGGCGATTACGGACGACGGGTGGCAGCAGCGACAAGCAAACGACGACGACAACGACGACGAGGAGGAAAAACGTGCGTCGCTCCACGCCGGTAGCTCATCGCTGCGGCTGCGCGCTCGCGCTCGCGCTCGATCACAACCAGCGGAACTCACCGTCGTTCGTCGAATAACAAGATCGACGATCGCGGAGAAATAGTCCGCGTATCCTGCGGGTATACGTACATACTCGTACGTTCGCACGGACCAAGCTGAAAATCGCACATCGGGGCTCGCTGCTTGCCTCCTTTTTTCCGATGGGACGCGCGAATTCGTCGATCTCGCTCGCCGTGATCGCCGCTCCTACTGGCTTTTCGAAAAACATCGCGCGCTCCGTCTCGTGCCCTGTTTCCTCCGTCACATCGCTGAAATAGCACTCGTCTGTAAAACGACTTGGCGACCGATCGCTTCGCGGAAAAAGGGAAGATTCGCAGGAATCGGGCGATGCCAAGCTACGTCACGTCGCCCGTACAGATACGGATGACGACGACGGCGACGCGTCGCGACTGACAACGCATGTCCGACAATGCGCGACGCGGAGTCGCGAACGAACTGATACTCCGATCATCGCAAAGACGTCTCCGTTCATAGACACGATCGCGCCACGTGGTAATCGCGCACGTGTCTCTCAACTGCTGCACGCAGCGCATGCCGGTGCCCGCGGTTCGCGCTTCGAAGGTACGATCGATCGGAGTGGACGATCATCGTCGTCTCGCACGACGCGACGCGACTCGACGTGACGCACGTGCATACAGTGATCGCTCTCAATTGACACGCACCCGCGCGCGCGTGCGTTGTATGTGTGTGTGTGGGTGTGGGTGTATATATACATGCGCACGTGTCTGTGATCGATCCGCCTGCCGTCGCGCCGGTGTGTGTTGCGCACCGGTTTACATATGGTGTTTCGCAGGATACCGCACGTGATACGCAACTATAAACCAATCGAGGATTATCCAGAACGTCAGGATTAAAGACCGCTCCGTCATCGTGTCGAGCCATGGAGCTGGGTGACAGGGTTTACGCCGCGGAGCGGATCACGAAAAAGAGGGAAAAGCGGGTTAGTATCGCGTGCGGCCGCCTCCAGATGGCGCTACCAGGCGGAATCCATCCGCGCGCCGTTACCGCCCCCTCTATCTCTCCCTTCTCCTACCTCGCGCCTCTTTCTCTTTTTTTTCTTCTTCGTTCTCTCTTTCGCTGACAGCCGGCTTCGCGCGGCTGCCGCTTCTTCCACGACGCTAAATGCTTTTACGACTCGCGATATCGGACATTACGCGCCGACAGGTACAGGTCGTTACCTGGTTATTCAATGCCATTCACGTTGTGTACTTTTATCATATTGCCGAGAGCATGTTTGAAGATCGATTGTCACTGATCGATCCACCGATTTTGCCATCGTGAGATTATCGATTCGCTCCCGTTAACGAAACCGCGATTCCGCGCCCCGTTACGTTACGACACGTTGACAAGAGGAATAATAACGGCTTGTCTCTGTCTCGAAACGTTCTCCGTTATTTTAAACGTAAAAGCTGCGAGAAAGAGAGAGGGAGCAAAAAATAAATAGATCAATTTAATACGAGAAGCATCAATTCTGGTCAAAGTTAGATATTAGATTAACACATATATACGTATTTTAAATAAATTTATCTCAAAAATATGCGTTTCGATTACTTTCAGACTTTCAACATAATCAATTTGAAATACTCTACCAACCCTCCAAATTTAATTTGATATTGATTTGATGCTCCTAACAACTCTGATAAGCATTTTTCTTATTTTTATCGTACGTTTAATAATTAAAAACATAATTAGATATACATGTAATCTCTAATAATCGTCTTCATCAATGGCTCAGTATAATGATATAATTGATCTTTTGTCTTTAGTTCCTTACTGGATCTAAACCAATTATATTAAAGAATCTTACAGTTACAAAGTTGTTTTTTCTCTTGAACGTAGGTTGAACTTTAACCTCGATTCAACTTAAGACTTATAGCATACAAAAGAGATTAAATCGAGATTAAAATTAATCTATATTGGTGAAAATGAACACAAATCGATTACGTTTAATAAATAGTCGCTCGCATCCATTAAAGGCAATAGAAACAATCATGTAATCATGAACGATATAGGAAGGAACTTTCATTATTATAGTTTCACGCTTCATTGAAACAATATGATAATCTTGGTGAATACATGAATACGTTTGGTTGCATTTTATTATTATCCTCTTAAAACCAAATTGAGAGAGCTACTAGAGAACTACTAAAAGAAGGTATCCCAACCACGTATTCTGACACAGACTATACAATTTCTGGATAACGGGAGTCTCCGGAGGCGGACAACGGTGGGTTCGCTGACGGATAGGAGAAAGGCTCCGTATGGCATGGCGATCAGCTGGTAGCAGCCGATGGCGTATTTCTATGACATGAAATGTGCGCCGCAGAGCGCAATGCCGCGAACGCAAAAATTATCTATAAAATTCTTTGCAAAATTTGCATAAATCATTTTTTTTTCACGCCATTCGGAAATCGCGAAGAAGATAAACTGCTGGACATAAAGAATTAAGAACACACGAAATAATGTAAACAATATAATATAAACAATGTGAAATTGTCTTATGTCACACTACGCATTGGAGATTAAGAATTGCGAATTGAAGATTTCGAGGAGTTAAAATTTCTTTGTCCTCATTGGTCAAATTTCAATCTCCAATCTCAATCTTCAATGCGTAAGTCCAGATCTATAATATGATGTTTTAAACCCTAACGTAAGAAATTGACCAACTACAGTCGAATGCGAGGAAAATAATCGATTGTGATTCGTCCATTCTTTATGGCTTAAGGCTTAAAAATCTATTGTATATCCGGGGTAATCTAATTCTTTTCTTATGTCCGTGTCACTTTACGCATTGGAAATCAAGGATTGTGAATTGGAATTCAAGGATTAGAATTCAGTCAATCGGAACAAAACAAATTAAAATTAAAATTATCTATTGGTATAGTAGATAATTTCGATTGGTCGAATTCTAATCTTCAATGTGCAATCCTCAATCTTCCAATGCGTACACTGAGAAAAAAATATAGTTAATTTTAATAAATATTTAGTTCAATACTGCCAACTAAACATTTATTTAAGTAAATATTTGTTCAACAAAAAAATGATTGTTAAATCAAATAAATATATCTTTATATTTAATAAATATTTAGTTGACAGTATTCAACTAAATATTTATTAAAATTGACTATATTTTTTTTCAGTGTAGTTTTTTTCAGTGTGACATGGGCATTACTCCTTTATGATTTTGTGGATTCAATGTAGTGCTAGTCTTTCGCGTGACCATTCAAGCATTCGAATTGCTGCACAATCAAAGTCAGCAAGCTTTTATGTTTGCGGAATTTATTATTTTCATGAATTTCTCCAAATAATAAAGATTTTTAAAATTTTATTTATTGCAGTACTGGACTGCACTAGAAATTTCATTTTTGCTTTCTTCAAATTTTAATTATATACCTATTTTAAATGCAGTGTGTATTTATATACTAGTTCAGTTATAAAAAAATAATTTTTTTATTTATTAAAATGAAATTAAATTAAAACAAGGAAACGCTGAATATTCGTTTATTTTCGCGGAAAGTTAAACTCTAATTTAGCACCGAAACTGATAAACTACTTGGAGAAAAGATCCTACGATATTTTATTCGGGTCGCATTCGCGAGATTTTCTTTCCTCCGATGCAATTTAAATCGCCCTGCGTCGTCTGTTCGTATCGAGGATCGCCGTTTCACCGTTTGGTTTTGAAAACCAAACAAATCGAACTCGTGAAATGACGTGTAAAGCGTCATAAAGCGCATTTTCTCCCGCGAATTGATGACACGATTGTTACGTTATCGACACGTAACAATATCGGGTAACGGTGTCCTGCGAAGGGACGACAACCTGCTCCGTGTTATCATGTCGATCATGTCATCCGCCAGCTTCATTCGTAGGGTTTCATTCGTGCCGCGTTTCGCGACGTATCGCGCGTGTCATTGTTTTCCAACTGTCACGCCTGTGCATCGCGATGGGGCAGCGGCGTGCCGTTTCTGTTATTGGCCCACCGCCAATAGGTGAGCTGCCTATCGAACATCGACGTAGCCGGTCGTGCTATCGACCGTGCTTTACGCCACGAGATGGTTTCGGAAAATTCACGCGTTTTCCAACCGCTCAAGCGAGATCTCTCTCTCTCTCTCTCTCTCTCTCTCTCTCTCTCTCTCTCTCTCGCTCTCGCTCGCTTTTTTTCATATTTTTATTGGTTCTAGAAACGCGAGGATAGGATAGGGGACCAGGGGCTCGTTATCTCTGTGAAATTGGCATCTCATGTTTTAAAAAATGAAATTTTTGTTATAGTTCCGAATGCATCCCGAAGAGTTCTGGAGTTTCTATTCAAAATGAAAAATAGTTCTGGCAAATTAACATAAAAAAATCGAAAAGTATAAAAATTGTAGAATGCCAACTTCACAAAACGCAAAACAAAAAATCGCGATATCTTCTAAATTATCGGTCCTAGCTCCTAGCGCTTTGAATACTAATGACTTTTGATAGAACTCGTAGACTGCTATCCAGAACTATCGACAGAACTGCCAGAACCAACGGTTTAAGAGATGAGCAATATTTCGTATGTCGGATTGAAAAATTTCTAACATCTGAGAGAGGTGAAAATTTTGTAAAAGTTCCGGCAGTTCTGTCGACAGTTATAGGTAGCATCCCAAGAGTTTTAACGAAAGATAGGACCAACAATTTAAGAGATATGGCGATTTTTTGAAAGTCAGATTATTTAACTGCAGAAGGTTAAAAAATTTTTGAACGTTCCAGCAGTTCTGTCGACAGTTCTGAATAGCACCCCAAGAGTTGTATCAAAAGTTATTAGCATTCAAAGCGCTAAGATCACGGAGTAAAAAGAAGGAGATCAAACTCAAGCGGCCGGCCACAAAAAAGTTGAGCTCGATTTCTGGCTTCGGAAAAGCGCTATACAGAAGAACAAATTCGAGCGCTCCTGTTGGAGAAAACTGTCTACTTAGAGGATTTGATAAATATTTTTCCTCCCATTTTTCTGTGATTCTGTACGTTTGTGTATTTTCATGCGTAGAATATATTCTGAGAAGGAAAGTTGTCACTCAAGTTCCGTTTTGTTTTTTTCAATTTCAAAGTTTTTTGATGTCGATAAGTTAAAAAACGATAATTTAATAATAATTTATGACTATGCATGCATGTATGTATTTTTCAATAAATATTAATGCATTTTACTATTTAATCAAATAAAATTAAATTTTATACAAATTGGAATTTCTGCTTTTAAAAAAAAATTGCATACATGTGTATTCTATACGCGTTATCATGTGGTATGTACTTTCAATTTTTTCCGCAACGGCACTAAAAATCGCATCATCCTGTTTTTCTGCGATTTTGCATGTATTTTCCGAAGTCATGTTTCGAGCCCACGTTTCATCCTCGAGTTGGTCTTCTTCTTTTCATTCCGTGGTTAGAACTAAATCCTATTCTACAATGTGCTCTTTGTTTCCTGTTTCTTGCTTTTTAGCTCTTGCTTTTTTCTCTCTTTGCAACCGTTTTATCGACAATTGCATTTCTTACTACGTGTTTCCTGTTTCTTCCAAAGTTTGTTAACTTTCATATCGAGCGATATAAAACAAAAAACCGGATAAGAAGTAAAAAGACAAGATGTAAAAAATAGCAAAAAGCACAAAATAAAAAATAAAAAGCACATTGTAGAATAGGCTTAATAGTTTAAAAGACATCGTGAGTTTTTGTTCTGTGTTTCGGACGGGAACTTCTTAGAGCCGGTTGTTCCATCTTCAGATAAACTTATGTGATAATTTACCTATTAAAATTTAGATAAACAAAAGAGTAAGAAAGTAAGACAGTGAACTAAAGTTTATCGAAAGGTAGAACCCAGCCTTAAGGTGCCGCCTCTACATAATTCGCAACTCGCAAAACGTAGTTTTCAAACGCAAACGCAGAATGAAAATTTGCATTTGTTTTCTTCATTGTGTATAGCCGGTCAAAGAAAGATTGCAACATTTCTTTTTCGATGAGTTTCGGAATGCAGCCTACTCACCGAGCGATTGGTTCTTATTAAATCCATGAATAAGAAGAACCAATCGCTCGGTGAGTAGATTCCGAAACTCATCAAAAAAGAAATGTTGTAATCTTTCTTTGACTGGCTGTCTATGGTTGATCTCTATTTGTGTTTATCTTGCGTGCGATGATCGTCATTCTGCGTCAGCATTTGTGAACTACATTTTGATTTGCGAATTAAATAAAGACATCCTTAGGAATGCATTCGGAACTGTGAAAATTTCATTTTTTTAAACATAAGGTGTTAACTTCACTGAGGTGAACTTGTTGGCGCCAGAGACAAGATGATACTGCGTTCCGTTTATATATTTATGGCAAAAGAAATAATAAAAAAATTAATGGGTCTTTTATAATATAGATACTTTTTCTAAAGTTTTGTTTAAATCAAACACACACACACACACACACACACACACACACACACACACACACACACACACACACAAGTATTACAATTAAAAGAGGAAAAGATCTTTTTCGGGCGATTCAGTATTTATATATAGAGTAATACTCTTCAGCTTGAGATATAGTCGATCTAAGTGGTGTTATTAGTTAAGGTTGTATAAAAATATTAGTCATAAGACCATAAAAAGCGATAAATTGATAATCTACGAGGCAAACGGTAAGTCATATGACTGTCTTTCGATTGATGATCATAAGGATAAGATGTTCATCGCAATCTTTCGACGGATCGAAAACTTGCGTCTATGATGCGTGGCTTTGAGGTTATGATGTTTCACTTGTGTTACTTCTGCGTAAAGGACGTGACAATGCTTGGCCTCGACGCAGTAGCCAATCAATTTATCGCTTTTTATGATCTTACGATTACGACTTTTACGTGCAATGGCGTTTAAAAGGAAAGTTTCTGTTACTATACGACATGTTGTTATTTTAAATAATGACAATAATTTGTTATAATAAAACGATTAAAATTAAATGTATGTAGAGATGGAATATACGTTAATTCATATTTAACGCAAGTTGGCGTAAACTTAGTTTGATGTGTTGTTGTTGCCGCTTGTAAAAATTGTTATTAATGTAAAATTTTAGTATTAAAGCATGAAAATGTTCACACTTCTTTCTAATTTTCAAACGAGAAAATTTTAAGATGGACTTTTCTGATTCGTGGAATTCAATGAAACACGTCGCTTCTCAGTTCAATTAAAATATATATCATCTAGAAAACAAAATTAAACTTAATCTAAAATTAATAAAGACAAAATTAACATTAAGGTTGAAATTTATTCTTTTTTTTATCCTTTTTCTAATAACATTTGTTACACATAAATTTCCGTGCAAATCAGAGCATGAGATTTCCAAGACATGAGATTCCTGTCTGAATATTCACATATATGTATACATTTATTATAATTGATTATTTGAGAAACAATTCAAATAATTATTATCAATTATCAATTATATTATTGTTACTCGTCAAACATTGATATATTAAACTATGTGAAATATCATCTCTAGTTGTTGCGAAACAGTACAATTTCTGTTGAAGTTTCTCGAATAACCGCAATAGTTACACGAATATTTAGATAGGAAACATCCTGCTGCCCTCGATATGCGAGCGAATTCATATGCTAAGCAATTATAACTACATTTACTCTATACTCTCTAAATTCTTTAGAGTGGAATCTCATTCTAAAGAGATTGAATCAGTCTCGAAAAAGAGTGGCTCAATTTTCAATCTTAAGAATAAGATTTTACTCTTCAGAGTAAGATTTATTCTAAATGTTTTAAAATACGTTTATTAAAAATTCAGTGATTTTTAAACTGAATTGACTCAATTTTTTTCACTGTTTCTTTCTTAACGATTGGTTCTTATGTAATAATTTCTTTTTTATATTTTTATCTCGTTAGATCCCAGAATAAATAAATGTGCATTCTATTCGTTTATCTCAACTTGGTAAGGATCGACAGGAGTGACAAGCTCATTTACACCTCATTTGTGCAGCTATATATCTGTATTCTATCAGACTTTCCCATATACTGTCTCATAAAAGCAACATTTTTCCATGAAACTCGTTTTAGCTTATATTTTATAAAGCTACGAAGCCTATTAAAAAATAAAATTTTGCAATTTTATTCTTGAAAACATTTTAATAAATAAAATGGTATGCTCCTTATTTACGGTGCATACATGTTTTTATGCTATATTTTATCTTCAAGAAGTAATATTATATCATAAAACCTTCTTGATTTCTTTTTTCGAAGCTGCGAAGGTGCGTACAGAGTCGGATTTTACAAATTAATTCTTGAAAATTTTTTAATAATAAAATTATGTGTACCTGGACTACACTATAGTACACATTGAGGTGAGATATCAGAACAGATTTTTATTTTACCTTTTTTTCGAACAAAATCATCCAGTATTTGAGCCATAATTTCATAAAGAAATTCGTCTTTAACTAGAGATCTTCTTAGTTTCTCCTGTCGACCCTTAACTCATTGATTAACGGCGAATCGAACTTCCACGCTCAATTTGATCTGTCTGGCAATTGACAAAACATGTGAAGGATCTTACGAGACAATTCACAACGCATCTCCCGCTATTAATTATCGCGCTTTGGCCTATAATTACGTGCGCTGATAAGCGAGTCGGCTCTTATCGATGGGCAGATCTTATCGACGTGTGATCTGTCCGACATGCGCACGATGCGCAACACGTGCACGCAATGGTATAATTCTGACGTTGATGCGTAACTGGTAGAGCCTAATTACGGATAATTGTGAAAGTGATTAATGCGTTAATTACGCGTCAATAGCGAATGCATGAGGAAAACAATGTTATAAAGATCGATGTTGAATCGTCACATCACAAAATAAAATGTTTACTATATCTTTGTAGAAAAAAAAGTAAACATTATCCAAACTTCTTTTTTATTTCTATAATAGAAGATACAAAAGTTTTTTATTTTTCCATACAGCTATTTATTACTTATTAATATTTTACACATATATCCACGTATCTCATTGCATTTTTAGAAATATAATTTCATTGCTATTCTTTTGGAATAGACAGATATCCACGTGGTAACGTCGCGATAATTGAGAATAATGAAATGACAACTCGCGCACGCTGCTTCACGTGTCGCTCAACGCGTTGACGCTCATATTTACCGTCAATGTAATTGTATTAAACGATTCAATAATTTCTCTTTATTCTCTTATATTTCGGTTTGAATTAAAATTCGAGAATTTTTTTATTTCAGCTTAATTTCTCGTTCATTAAAACACGTATTGTTGAAAACCATGATTGACAACTCTATAATTGATAATCCTTTTCTTTTTTTTAGGGCAAGATCGAGTATTTTGTCAAATGGAAAGGATGGAGCAAAAAGTGAGTACGAAATCGAAAGTCTGTAATTAAATGGATGACGTTCGTAACTGAGATGTAATTTTTCTTGTATTTTAGATATAACACGTGGGAACCGGAAGAAAATATTTTGGACATCAGATTAATCGAATTGTATGAGGAAAGCCAAAAAGGTGCAGATGTAATACCCACCAGAAGGCCAAGGCGAAGGGATACTAGATACAGCGTAAGAATATATTTTTTCGTAATAAAAACTTTTCTTTTTCAAATAAATGACTTTAACAATCGCGTTAAAATTGAGCAAAGTGCCATAATTAAATCAAACAATACAACAATATTTTATTTAAAATAAATAATATTTTCTTATACATCCGTAATCTGTAGTTCGTCATTTTACATAGATCACTCATTATATTAAATTGAGTATTAGTTATCTCTAACAAAAATTCCATTATCAGATATATATTGTGTGTATATATATATATATATATATATATATATATATATATAATTGATTTAACTAAATTGAATCGAAAAATCCTCTATTTAATCCCATTTTGCAATTTTCGCAATTTTGTGTGTATATATAATTTATATGTTGGTATCATATTTTTGGTACGAAGATACCTCAAGAGACTATTTATCACTTCCTCATTACACTGAATCACTTTAATAGCTTAGTATCTTGGCGAACTTTATGGTGTTCTCCGCTGAGTATAGCTGCTCATAAAATCTTTCTTCATTTTGTAAAATAGTCGTAACTTAACCTCGAGAGGATCATCAAGTTGGATTAGAAACATGTTTTTGCACATTAATTGTTTTGCAATTTAATCGACGATATCTTCATTTTCAGGAACAACTGTCTAATCTTGTTGTCGATGAGGAACCTGGCGGAGACGAAAGAATAGGCGAAGACAGTCAGGATGAATCGACGACGGGCAGCACTTCAGCATCTCGTTTAAATCCAGTAGCTCCTGATGAGGACACCCTCCCAAGTTCCTTAGATAGCCATGAGTCGCCAGAATTAGCATCAACGTTCAGCGTCGATTCTGACAGTTCAGTCAGTAGTATGGACATACCTCTATTGCCTAGAAAAGAACGTATGAAAAGGAAGGCGGAAGTTCTTAGTCGATCTGGCAAGATTGGCGTAACAATTACGAGTAGTCCTAGTAGTGGCAGTGGTAGTCCACCTCCGAGCAAAGTTCCTCGGTTATTGCCTTTGAAAAACAACCCCACAAATCCATCTTATGTAAGTTTCGATAATTATATATAATTATACAACTCATTATCATTACGTTTTTAATACTATTAAAATTAAATTATAATACTAAAATTGTGATATGGGATTAAAACAATGTTTTATATACAATACATGTAACAAATTAAAAATACATAAATAAAACTCAAACTAATTAATATTGCAGCAAAAACTTAAAAACTAATCTAATTGATATATAAAAATTTTTTTACCTTGTGTACATGAATTGCCATCCATTTAGATTATAAAATGATAAAAGTGTGGCTAATGGATACACAAAAGCATTCAAAAGGGAAACACATAATACCTAAAAATACCAATAATGGCATTTTGATGTTGTATCTTCCTGATTGATATAAAAGCAAGATTTACATTTTACATTATAGAGTCACAAAGCCAACGGACAAAATCAAAGAAGGCCATCATCCTCCAGCGTGAAATCGACACCGGAAGAACCTCTGCCAGCAGTGCCGACGACACCGGCGCCAGCAGTACAGGACAAAAAGCGTCCCGAAGCTGATGTACCTCATGGTCCGCCACCCTCTCTCCCGCGTGCACCACCGGCACCGCTGTCTCCTCAGATAGATACACCTTTGGAGCAAGTCACAACAAAGAAGAAGCAATTATCGGAGCAAAAGCTGGATAAATCGAATGGTGCAGTTGCTGCTGACAAAGCGAACGGTCACAAATCACCCAGTCCCACAGACTCTTACACTAATAACAACAGGTTACACACTGTCGTGAATGGACACCATAGCCCTAATAATAATACTAATAACAACAACAATAATAATAATAATAATAATAATAATAATAACAATAACAACAATAATAATAGTTCAAGCGTCAAACAAACCGAGATTTCAAGGTCAGAGATTTATGTTCCACTCACGAATCCCGGCACGGATTATTGGCACGCGAGAAACCCCGTGGCGGATCAAGTATTTATTACAGACGTTACTGTTAATTTGAAAACCGTTACCATCAGGGAATGCAAGACTGAAAAAGGTTTCTTTCGAGAAAGAGATCCCAAAGAAACTCTTTGAGCTTCAAGAATCTAACATTTTTGATGGTCCTGTAACGGGAATGTCCGTTCTGTATTGAATCACAATATGTAAATATAAATTATTTTCATTCGTTGGATGTTGTCAGGATATCAAGCAAATTAAATTTTGTCTTGTGATATATGAAGACATCATGTTAAATATCGCAATGAAAATCGCGAAAGTATCGCGTAAAGATCTTGGAGCACCAATTGGAATTCCAAGAATATCAAACAGATGCTGAAACAAAGATCAATCAGACTTCACTACATGAGGATTTTTTTTTAACTGAAAATTGATCGTTGTGTCCAGATAGATCATTGTGAACGATTTTATGTAAATTGATTGTAAAGACTAGACAATGCCGGTATGATATTCATTACCGAGTATACATCATACTGCTATCATGATATATTTTAAAATGCTTGGTAGATTTTAATTACACGCTGAAGATCTGGAAGGCAGAGGATAATATATCTTCTAGTTGATTTTATTATTTGCTTGTCTTAGAACGCTAAGAGAATGCTATAAAGTAAAAATCTTCAACTTTTGTTTTTACACTATGGGATATATATTATATACACGAGATACTTAGGAAAAAAAATATTTTTCTAATTCATTTTTAGAATACTGAAACTGCTTCATGGAAGCAATTTGGGGGGAGATGTTCCGAGTTATTTTGAAGGGAAAAAAATGGTTTTCAACACGTCACAATGTTGTATCTTATTCATCGGTGAATATTTTGCTACGTGCTGGAAAATAGAGTATCGCGAAAGAAAAATGTGTAAATTATATTTTGAATGTATGTAAGAAAGTGTATGATTCAAGAATTTCAGGCGATTACAAAATGTCATTCGATTCGGAGGAAACACAATTGCGCACAATATTTCAATCATTATCAGTGGTGATGCATTTTCTTGGTTCGACTTGAACTAATTCGCGATATCAATTTAACGATAGATGCATTTCGATGCTATCGAATGTTTTATTCGATTTTGTGTATATTCTCTCTTGGTATATAATTATTTTTATTTAGTGTAGAAAATCCAACATATATCGATCGTGACAGTTCCGCGAAATTATTGCATATCTCTTAGTGAATTCATTTTATTTGTAGATTCCGATTGTCAAATATCACCAAATAAGAGGATGTTCCTTTGATGATAAAGGCGCGTTGAAATTAGTACAACAATCCAAATCTAATTGTATTCAACATCTGATTATATTTACACGCTACGTATACTGTTACCTCGTTTTTAGTGATGCTGTATGATGTATTAGGCGCCTTTCAATCATATAGATTGCATTAATAAATCTTCTCATTATTACATTTATCATTATTCCGTTTACAATGCGCGCGTCATCAATTCTTTCCCACGGTAAACGCTCCTATCAGTAAAGTTTAAGACTCACTCAGATACATAAATAGAAATAAAGATAAAATCATATAATAGCTCAATAATAATAATAATAATAATAAACAAACATAAATAACAAGAAGGGCCAAATTACAAAAGAGAGAGCCAAATTTTTATATATTTCAAATGAATGAATGACAACCATGGAATCAAGCAATCATTCGCAAATTGTAAATTTTTTCAATTATTTATTTTTCTGAGAATTTATAGATTTTTTTCTCACAAATCAGAGAATAAAATTTTCATTTATAAACATAAATAAAATTTTAAATGAAATACGTAAAAATCTGGTTCGTAGCTCCTTCTTGTTATTTATGTTTGTTAAATGAAAATTTTATTCTCTGATTTGTGAGAAAAAATTTATAAACTCTCAGAAAAATAAATAATTGAAAAAATTTATAATTTGCGAATAGATTATGATGCCATGATTGTCGTTGTGTGTCTTTAACTGTCTCAACAGATTGAGACAGTTAAAAGTTTTTCTTCCTCTTAAATTGAAAAAAACAACATACTATTTTGGAATACAGTATCGTTTTCTCATTTTTTATATATTTTTATTTTCTTTAATTATTTTTTTTATCGAAGATTGATTTTTTTCTCCAATTATCAATGATGTTTCCTGACAATGATTATCTCTTTGACATTTGCTTCTATACGGAGCAAATATTGCGATGTTAAAGAAGCCACGTGAGAAAGAATAAAGAAATTCGAGCAATTACTGAATTTAATTCGAAAAATATGTGTGAAAAATGATGAAAAGAAATACGACAATACAATAAACTAATAATTTTTGTAATAATTTTTTCTTTAGGTCTTGCGCACAATAACAGGAATAAGGAATTAAGAATAAAGATTTTAAAAAAACAAAAACAAATAAGGGCTAATGAGAGTTTTTTGCGCGGTTGTTAGTGCGAAAATAAAAATCATTTATTGTCGAAAAACTATAGTATAATTACGCATAAACGTTTCGGCCTACTTCCGGGCCATCATCAGTATGTCCGAACGTATGTTGTAAAATTCTCACTTCTTCATAGCGAGATGGTAGAGTGGCAACTCAATTTCCTTATTCTATTGGCAATGATTGACAATTCCAGTGGCAACGAATAACAGATAAAAATTCATATAGCCATGAAGGATGTGATCAAAAATCAATCAAAGTCGAAAGACAAAGAATCCGCAAATTATTCATATTTAGTGATATAAATTCAGTACAACCGTTTCATTGTGACGGTCAACATTCAAATGGCAATTAAACGATTTTAATCTATCAGAAATCGGATACATCGGAGTACACGGTTTCTGATAGGTTGAAATGGTTTATTCTTCATTCCTTATTCCTTTTATTGTGCACAGGACTTTATGCTGATATAATAGAATATTCTTCAGAAGATGTTTTGTGTGTTTCAAGTACAAATACGTTAACAACATAGTTTCGTTCTATATTTAGGTGACCAAATACAAGTGAAAATTATGCTTGCATTCATTTATTTGCAAATGAATAAAATGTTTAATATATATGCTTCTTTCTGGTATATTTATAGGGACAGAAATTAAATTTGAAATTAGCGAAATTAGACCAATGTCTCAGTACTTGCTTTGGAATTTCTTGTCATATATAGACACATACAGCATCGCTAAAGCGCGATGTGGTTACTTGATGGAGCAGAAGACTACAACATGGTAGGGCCCCTGCTATGGATAGTGTTATGTAAAGAAAAAGAGTTTCTCGGGTTAAATATATATTAAACGCATAAATATATATTTAAATATACATTAAACGCGTAAGTATATATTTGAATATATATTAAACGCGTAAGTATATATTTAAATATATATTAAATGCGTTAATATATATTTAACATGCATGATACGTGTTAAATTTAAATATATATATATATACGTTATTTATTATAATTAATACGAGAACTTTTAGGTTTCTACGTCCTTAATATAGTTGTAATTAGAATGTATTATATATATGCGGTGTGTCTTATTTTGTGAGCGTGTTCGGCAAGACGTTATTTCCTGCATCTAGCACGATTTACTGCGTCATCGCATGTCCCAATGGTCGTTGGGACACAATGAGATTTTACAGAAATTTGTCTAAAAAGGAAATTCCGACTTCTCTTGGAAAACAGATCAAAGAGATCTATGTGCGTGTTTGTTCCTTTTGTTTTTAAACGGGGGCCATTCGCATAAGATTTAGATTGACATATTCGTTATAATTATCAATGCGGAAGATTGAAGTATACATTTCAATTGTTGTGTAACGTAAACCACTGTATATATTCATATGGAAAGCGTTTCCTGTAAAAGAAAATTGTACATACATAGTTTGAATGATACTTGTACGTTTCGCTGTGACGGGCGGAGCATGTGTGAGAAGGATGGCTTATATAAATCTTTGAATTATCAGTTGTACATAGATAAAGAGACGCGGAAACACCCTCCTCCCCCTACCCCTTTAGTTGTAAATGTAAAATTGCAACTAATAGAGCTATAGAGAAAAAAAAGAGAGAAATCCTTTTCTTAGCTTTAGAACTTCAAGATAGACTGTGCGCGTATCTTCGATATTGTTTCTGTACTTATAAATATATTCAGACTACTTATACTGATAAAGAAAAAAAAAAAGAAAAGGGAGATGAAAAAAAAGACATGAAACGATAACGCAGTGACTACGCAGGCATATACGATACGTGAACCCCGGTAGTACCAAATTCAACGGTAATTTTAGTTCTGTCTGGTACAGATTCCTTATATTTCAATAAAATCTCTACTTGAAGTCAGGCTGTTTTTAGATCCTAGATCTCTTCCTCGCGAATCTCAATGGCATTCGCATGCCACAATTATCATATATCTGCCTTGTATATAATAGTTACATATAACTCGATAATTAATAATTGTATATAACTTGTCTTTTTAATCCGTGAGCTTTAATGATTCTTGAGTGAGCTAACCTTGAGTGCGATTACGAAGAGTAAAATGTTAGTTTTCATTTATTTCTCTTATATAGCTTTTAGTAAATAAAAAAAGACTATAAGTACATAGAAGTAATTTAAATTTTTTTTTTATCAATCTTATATATATATGTATATATTTTTTTACATACAGGGATATTTTGTATAGACAAAAAAAAATTTTACGAAGGCAATCGGAAATCAGAAATTTTTCGTCGGCTGCATTGAATAAATTGATGTGAATCAAATTTTATATCACTTTATATACATATATACGGATATATATAATTTGTCCATTTGAGGGCGCTTCCCGCGACATAATGCAAATAGACAAGATGTATTCTTGCGCATATTCAATTATTACAGCCAATTAGAATAATTTTGGCCTTTATTCCGCCATTTTTTCGGTGAATTTTATTTCAATATGCCTGCTATGACAGTAAAAGTCAGTTTCATGTATAATAAATAATCAGTATTATTTGTAATGTGACAACTTTTGACAACCTTTGTAATATGACTTTTGCAATTTTTCACGTCGACATTACTACTTATTATTTATCATTTTTTGTTACTATTTATTTATTTCACCTTATTAATTTATATCAAAACTTGATCATCTGGACTCATATTCTTGGAAAAAAAACGTGTACGAAAATAAATGAAAAACTAGGGAAATATGTTCTATAATATACATATATGTAATACTATTCCTATAGGTGCAAAATATTCTTAGAATGTTATATAAATATTATTAAAAAAAGTTAAAATAAGTTATAATATTTTGAGAATATTTTTTAATATTATGAGAGTATTTTGTGGATGTTAAATGTTCACTTGTGTGTGTATATATTTCCTTTAACATCCCTGCAATATTAAAATATTTATTAATTATTTTTATATTAATGCAATTTGAATTTACAATCCAGTAACGCGAAAATGTCTTATTAGTCTATGCTGCATCTTGTCCAGTTCTACAACTGCACGCCAAAATTATTTTTAGTTTAAACAGTTTAGTTTAATTTAAATGTTATTATGATACTTTTTAATGTCCAATACTAGAGTAATTAACATTATTTTTAATAATCATGTAATATTGTCAAGAGTGAACATATAATCATTCATTAATATTTCAAGAATATTATATAATTTCAGTAAAATATTTTTCAAATGTTACGTTTAATATTCTGGAAATATGCCTAAAATATTATTTAATATATATAATATTATTTAATATATATAATATTAAAAAATATTATGTGCCTATAAAAATAATATTTCCCTAATTTTCTGTGTTTATAGTTGGAATTACGGACCATACTTCTCAACACTTCTTACACAAAGCAATTTGTATTTTATGGGCTAAACGTCGGTAAGTAATATATAATAATAATAATAATAATGAAAGACAGAAAAATTAATTTGAATTATATGCTTTACTGGATTGTATCAGGGGTAGTCAGGCAAAATACTCAAAAAATTTTATTTAAATACAAAATACTCTTAATAAAATAAAAATGTATTTAAATACGTATTTTAAATACATATTGTATTTCAAATACTGTCCATCATTATTAGAGGACACAACATTAAAGGTGCACTCCGTGTCATGCATGATGCATCATTTATCCTTGTTCACCAAATTTAAATAAGACTAAATGTAGACATGAGAATGACTCACCTTTCTCACACTCATTTTTTTAGAAATATCTCATTTTTTCTTTTTTACAAAAAATTCGCTTTTCTCACTTTTTTGTGTAGGTGTACATTACTATTCATAAATTCAGGAATGCTTGCAATTTGTCTTGTATTTTGCACAAAAACTTAAATATCTCGGTAAAAAAAAAAAAATTATAAAGAAATTTTTAAAAATGCAATGTAAAGACAAAAAATAGAGCAAAATAGCATTTTGCATCTGCAACATTTTTTTCCTAAATTATATAAAATTGAAAATTGATTTTAACATTTTTTGTTGAAGCGCTGTATCTAAATAAAACTTCATCGGATAAAATTTTATAAATAAGTATTTTAGACTTTTTAAATTTAAAAAAAAATTGATGTGATTTTTTGCATAGATATTATATTTTTTATTCTTTAAAATTTTTTTGATAAAAATTACTTTTTTTAAAATGTTTTTAACTTTGACACTAAAAGTTTATGGAAAAAAATAAAAAGTGGAAAATGTTTATTATAATATGATTGATTCATATAATTTTTTCAAATTTTTATAAAAACTATTTCAAACGTTAATTTTATAAAAATTGTTAACGATCGAGAAAAAATTTTTAAAGTTCTATCTTTTATATGTATTTTTAGAATCTCCTTTACCATTTTTTTTTTCACCAAGATATTTAAGTTTCTATAAATTGTAAGAAAATTGCAAATATTTCTGAATTTATGAACAATAGTGATATCAACATTAAAGTTAAAGAAGAAAATAAAAAAGGACGTAGCAGATATGTACATGAAAAGAATCCTTAGCAATCCTGTAGCAATTTAGACTTACTACGTACGTCGATTGTTAGACGTCTATGAAAGAAAAGTTGTCACCCCTTATCCTTACTATTGCGATAATAGTTATCAAAAACATTTTTCATCGTAATTTTTTTCTTTTTTTCTAATCCATGAAAAATTATTAAAAAATTAATGATGTTTCAAGAAACATTTTTTTTTAAATTCACTAAGTGTATAATTGTCAATGTTTAAATGAAAATCAAGTAACTAACTTCATGTTTTTTTTTTACAATATCTTTCCAACATTATTCACCTCAAATTATTGAAAGGGACCCATTAGCGCACATTTTTTTCATATGTATATATCGATCGATATTTAGAAATGAAACTTCACTGTTTTATTAATGAGAATATTTTATTTCAAATTGGCCAATCAGCGGCTAGTTGACATGATAATGATGGATGTAAATTCTGTACATAAAGTATGCAGCATGAAATGCAAAGCATGAAATAATATAAATATTCACAAAACATTGAAGGATGAGTTTACTAACCTCATTCCACAGCAGTCGACAGAAGTCGATGTTAAGTATGGTTGCGTTCCGTCTTACGTATGATGAATCATTTATTCTTGTTTAATATTCAATGAATAACAAGGATAAATAATGCAGCATGTGCATCATGCGTGAGACGGAACGTAGCCTATATAGTAAATTCAATGGCAGCTACTACGAATTATTCCAGCCAATCAGAGAAATATATCGATCATGTGACACTTTGGCTGCATTCACTTTGCCGCTCATAACGCTTGTGAGCATTAATTGTCTTTATTTAATATTTACTAAACAAAAGATGAAACGACGCTTGAAGTTGTAAACACCAAAGCGAACAAAGTCTTCATGAATCTCTGTTACACTATAGGATTTCTAGCTGGATTGCTAGCTGTATTATAGCGTTTTTCTCTTGGCTGCACTATCGCACACTAATCACTCAGATAGTGTATCGTATTGTACAATATTTCCATGGCTGATGATATGTGGGGAACTACGTTCTCAATACCTCACTAGCGCAGCGAATGTAGAAAGCGAGTGTAGGGATTTTGTAGGTTACGAGTTGCCTACAAGCAGCATCAGAGAACAAATAAGAACAGATAGATTATGGCGCTCATTCTGTATTCATTTGAGTTCGAGTAATAAAGATTCATCGTTAGCAGTTACAAGTAAAGTGTCGATCATTACCTCTTATATCATATCACACGACAAGCGTAGGCTTGTCTTGAGAATTTGACTCATCAATCGAGTCACTTATTCCCACAGATAAGTGTCGTAAGCGAACTCATTCGGTGTACTGCTGATAATTGGTGATCATCGTAAAATTGAATTAGGTTATGTCAGTTGGCGAGACCTCAAAATTTAGGAATGCGAAAGAAATATGAGTGAACGTGCCTGTGGTATTGTTACAAATAGCCATTACACTGATATTGTTTTAAAATCCTACAGGTACTGTACAGTTATTAGCACGATTTTTTAAAGAAATAACAAATGTTTACCGCTCTGTTACATTTTTATTTTTATAGCAATCGAACGTTACTGATCGTAACGCACTTCAAAAAGTTTGGGACATTGCTGATAATAAATCGCGAATCCGCTGTGAATGGTTACAGTAGCGATGTGTTCACAATAAAGTAAGTCGTCAAGTATTTGTAAGTTATGTAGTAGTTAATAATCATAGTAAGAATGATAATTATCATAATGTATAATGTAATAATACATATTCTATAATAAATTAGTAATAAATCAGAAGCTAGAAATTGACCAATCATAGTCAATTATTCTTCTTGCATTTGACTATTGCCAATTTTTAACTTCTGATTTCTAATTTATGACTAACAGCTTATTGTATAAGAGGCCCATTACGAATACGATGCTTATCTGACAATACGATAGTCAATAATGGTCAATAATGAGAATGAGGTTAGGTGAAATCCGCGAGCATCGCGAGATAGATTGATAGGCCAAACCACCAAACAATATTAAAAACATTATTTAAAACAATATTAAAACTATGATTGCAGCATTACGATAAATGCAGATGCCTTAATGTATTATTTATTTAATAAAAATTTAATAAAAATTTAATAAAAATTTACAGGACAGTCTTTGGTAATGAGAACAATGACATTGATTTAGCTGCTAGATATATAGCACAACAAATTAACATTGAGAAACCATTATTACTGTCAATAGCACTAAAAGATTATAACTTGAATACTTTGAAGTCCATTGTCGCTGCTATAAATCAGATAAAACCATGGTAATGTTACATTAATTAAAGTATCATGAGCTTAATCTTTGGTCAACTTGTCATTGGCCCACCTGGTAGTGGGAAAACAACATATTGCAATGCAATGTCCAAATTTTTGAAATCCATTGGAAGAAAAGTAGCTGTCATTAATATCGGTAATTCAGTATTTATTCTATAACTCTTAATGACAGTATTGATATCAGTTGCGCAGGTATAGTGTGATAAAAGCAGTACTACGATATTATAATTGATACGGCATTAAGAATTAGGATAGAAGTACGGTTATGCTTTTTTTCCTGAAATCTAAACAAACAATTGCCACATTTTAGATCCGGCAAATGAAAATATGGAGTATACTCCAGCGGCAGATATATCTGAATTAATTAAACATGAAGAGGTCATGTCACATTTTAGACTTGGACCAAATGGAGCTTTAGTTTACTGTATGGAATTCTTAGAAACCAATATTAAATGGCTTATCACTAAAGTTTTGAATTTAAAGGATCACTATCTTATTTTTGATTGTCCTGGTCAAGTGAGTCGTTTTTCTTAAATCTTTTTTTTACCTTACATCTATATAATGCTAAATAATGCATTAGGTTGAATTATATACGCATCATAAATCAGTGAGCCAGATAGCAGAGAAATTGAACCAGAATTTAGTAAGATTATGCAGTGTGCATCTTGTGGATTCGCATCATTGTAGCGATCCTGGTAGATATTAATGCATTTATTCGAATTACATAAACAATTATAAACTGTTAAAAATTGCTAATCATTGTTATAATTTATAGGAAAATACCTATCCTCTCTAATTCTTTGCACAACAGTGATGTTACAAATAGGCTTGCCTCATGTAAATATAATGACAAAGTTTGATGAAATGAAAAAGTTCAGCGATCGGCTAGCATTCAATATAGATTTTTACACTGAAGTACTGGATTTAAATTATCTCTTGGAGCAACTGGATGAAAATCCCTTCACTGCAAAGTAAGTTAAATATAGCTAAATAAAATTATGTCATTAAAATTAAAATTCAGAGAAAACTTTCATATTTGTAATATTTTATAGGTACAAAAAACTTAATACTGCGCTAGTATCAATAATCGAAGACTATAGTCTCGTCAGTTTTATACCATTGGACGTTACAAACAAAGCATTGTTGCTACAAGTAAAGAACGCGGTAGATAAAGCTAATGGATATGTATTCGGTGGCAATGAGCCACGAGATGTTCAAACGTTACTTGCATGTGCAATAGGAGCAGTCAATGAAACTGAAAGGATGTCAACATTGGATGAATATTTATCACTTTAGAGTGATTCTAACATACATCTCTATTACATTCGTTTTTATGTAAGAATATCTTGACATCATTTTTATTATATTTATAAATAATAAATGCTGTGTAATTGATAAAAGTGTTCTTGTTATGCAGAGGTGCTCTTGTTGCATTTTTCAATCCAATTGATTAACAAAAATTTGTGCTAGATCATCGTAGTCATAAACCCTTTTTAAAAACGTGTCCGTAAGTTTTAAACCAGAAATAGTCTGTAAAAGAGCAATATTTAGTAAAATACATTAAAATGCATCCTCATAATTCTTGTAAATAAATTACTCACGATAATGCCTGTATCCAGAGTAATGAAGCAAAGAGGTATATCCATGGAAACTCCAGGTTTCAAAGTGCCAATTATTGTGTCGGACATTCCACACCAAGCTATGGAATTATTTGACTCTAAACTCAATAATAATTCCATACTTCTTTCTCTGTACAAAGAAATGAAAGAATTATTATTATATTCATGATAATTCTGTGTATTTTTGCACTATAGTCACACTTACGATGTATTTATTATATGACATGTACAATTAACTGGTTCTTCAAGATAAGCCTTTAAAGGAATATCCTTTATGAGAACTCTTAGATCTCCATACTCGGGTGCCTGAAACAAATGAATTATGTTGGTGCGTTATTTTATACATAACTTTTATACGTACTCATTGAAGAATAATACAACATACCATTCTTTGCAATTGACTCGTTTGCAATCTTCCTCTTTCTCCCAAATTACTTCTCCACACAATATCCAATTTGCCAATATTTGTTGCATTTTGCATCATTTTCGGATCTTTTAACAAGCTTAACTGTGGCTTTAAACAATATAGATATTGTCTACTACAGCCTGCATCTAATAAATTTACACTTCCGTAGATAGAGTCTCCTTCGTCGTTTGTATTTAATGTAGTCACTAAAACATGACGCGTTTCGAGTTTAAGGCTTTTAAGCCGATATTTATAATCACCTTATTTCAAAACTACTTAAAGATGCTAATATGGCTTTTTGATTGGCTTATTACATCTTAAATATAAGAATTATGAATACACACTTTAGCAATCAACATTACAGTCAATGAGAACTTACCGCTAAATAAATGGGACGATTCAAGAGCAACTTTTTCCAAGCAAATTGGCCCAGCTGTTAGATTCTGTATTTGTGCTTCGAGATATACTTCATCTGACTTCAATAAATGTTATCATGAAACCGCGAAAGTAAAACACACACACACACATGCACACAAAAGAATATTAATATATCATAGTATTAGTATAACTTATGTGAATAAGTATTACCTCTGCATTATAAAATTTAGTCTTCACGTCAAGCGGTTTAACTACCTGGAACTTGAAATATTTTCTAAATGACAGTGAAGGTCCGATCTGATTTGTATAAGATACTTCACAAACTAATCTAGAAATACAAGAAAGATATATTTTCCATTTAAAGAAAAAATGAATTTTTTAATACAGAAACTTATAAATATCCTTACATATGTGTACCTATTTCCTTAACTTCATGATGAATAACTTCATCCACTGTACTGTCAGGTGCTAATTCTTTTCCTTCTAGGTTATTGCTAGAAAGTGGAATAACTTGTGTACTTGTTTGTAAATCTGCCTATAAAATATAGAAACGTACAATGTTAGAAAATATAGAAATGCATTTAATGTCAAATAAGATAACTTGAGATAAAATCTTAATGTAATCTTAGTATAATTTGAACTTACTTTTACAGTAACATTTTTTACCACTTGATTACTGCCATTGTGAACACATAAATAACTAGAGAATATCTCTCCTAAATATATATTTCTGAAATAATAAATATCAATTTCAATATTTGTTGAAATATATACTTTTCTTGTTATTAAATGCAAAGAAAAATTCTCAGGCAAGAGACATACCCAAAACTTTGAGGCAATACCATAAATTGTCCTATTGCGAGTGCCTCCATGCCTTGCAATGTCGTACAATCATTCTTAAGTTCATTATTCAATGTATTACCTGGCAAGTCTGTAGAATCACATGTGACAACCATGGGACTAGCCAAGGTAGGTCGTGTCAATCTCATTACTATAAAAAACAATTTGTTCATAATTTCATTAATAGATATAATTCTCTTCTACATCATTTCTCCAATTAAAAAATTGTTGTACATGTATCAATAATACTCTCTATCTCCAGATAGAACATAGAAGTTAATATTTAAAAAAATGTCATTATAACTTTGTCACTAAAAATGACAAATAAAATCAATGACGTCCTTCTGACATTATATAATTTCTATGTTCTATCTGAGTGGTCTAAAATATTGAAAAGCAATATAATTCTTACTGCTTCGCGATAATAAGTTACCTTTCAAAGTTAACAAATGTTCACTTTTCGCTTTGACTTCCATTTTTTCTGTTTAAATCACGAAAAAAATATTAAACAAATATGATTAAATTATTTATATATCACCATGTCAAATCAACGTCACTTCAGAAACCTAACTTCGTTATTTTATGTCAGATTTGTAACTGCATCACAATGGTACTTTCTACACTTTCAGGTGCTTTCTACACTTAAAATAAAACAGTCACATATTATTGGGTAGTAGAGAAAAAAAGAAAGAAAAAGTAAAAAGTATACAAGATTCCGTTAAAAAAAAATAAACTAATCAATAAATCAAAAACTAATTTTTTAATCGATCAGTCGACATGATTACGAGTTATTTTGATACATAATTTAAAATATAGTTTTAAAGGATTTAATTTTTTATTTTTAGAAATTATTAGAATTAATAATGCGATATTATTATTATTTGTTATTTGCAATATTACTTTTTAAGTAAATTGATTCGACATTTTTGGCATTTTTGCACATAATATGATACCGTCAAAATAATTTTCAACATATATTGCAAATACTTTACAGAGACACTTTAATAAAAGAAAAATGAAAAGAAAGAGAATGTAATATATATAATTTATCTTTTAAAAAGATTGATACAGTTTCCATCATTTCCAACGATTACATTATCCTAAGTCGATATATTTATTGAAGAAGTTGAAAGAACGCACTATAAATCAATGAATGCGCTATAGCTATCAGTTGAAATAGAAATGTCGAGGAATTTATTTCACAAGTATGACCTTAATGGGCCATGTTGTGATTTATAGTTATAATTACATATTTATTATCGTATTGTAATATATACTTTCTGTCCTCTGAATGAAGGTATGCTTGCTTGATGCATTTGCCGAAAAGATAACCTCTTTTGATGGTCCTTCGAATTTTGGGGAATCGTGCCAGCGGCCGGTGGATTTGCTAATTGAACGCTATATAATTATCATTTTATGCTTGTTCGTTACGTAACTATCCCTTCGCGCGATACTGTTATTTCAAGCCGCTCGAACTAGTGATTCACCTCTATATTTTGCTTATATTATATATGTGGCATTTAGTCTCATATACATCTTTTTCTATACATTTTTCAGTGTATTATAAACGAACGACTATGTTTGACCAAAGAATCATAGCAATCTGTTTTCTTGTGTGCTTTGTAATAGTATTTAACTTCTCTCTTCATCGTATTGAAGAGGGTCATGTAGGGGTGTACTTTCGAGTAAGTTGTTTTGAATAAGTTGTTTTTCTATTATCTCCATAATAGTCTCATTCCTTTTAACTCTATAAATATTTGTCAGGGTGGCGCACTATTACCTCAAGTGAGTAATCCAGGATTTCACATGATGATACCATTTTTGACCACATATCGTTCAGTTCAAGTAACTCTACAAACAGATGAAGTGAAGAATGTGCCATGTGGAACTAGCGGTGGTGTTATAATCTACTTTGATCGTATAGAAGTTGTAAATATATTGGATGCAAACAGTGGTAAGTTGTAGAGTAGTCACTCTTTTAATTTTTAAGAGCATTGATATATTATATATTTTTATTATTAATATATTAATACATATATTCTTGTTTAGTTTACAACATGGTGAGAAATTTCACAGCTGATTACGATCGCACTTTAATTTTTAACAAAGTGCATCATGAATTAAATCAATTTTGTTCTGTACATACACTACATGAAGTATACATAGATCTGTTTGATCAAATTGATGAGAATCTAAAGACTGCGCTTCAAAGAGATTTGAATGAATTAGCACCTGGTCTTAACATACAAGCTGTAAGAGTAACAAAGCCGAAAATTCCTGAAACAATCAGGAAGAACTATGAATTAATGTAAGTACTCTGTTAATTAATTGAGTTCCTTTAGGTTTCAATTTTTTTTTGTTTTTATAGTTTATATATTATATATTAACTTGCTTTGAATTGTTTAGGGAAGCAGAGAAAACGAAACTGTTGATATCTACACAACATCAGAAAGTAGTGGAAAAAGATGCTGAGACTGATCGCAAGAAGGCCATTATTGAAGCTGAAAAAGAAGCGCAAGTTGCAAAGATTCAATATAATCAAAAGATTATGGAGAAAGAATCCCTGCAGCAAATGGCTGCGATAGAAGACGAGATGCATTTAGCAAGACAAAAAAGTCGTTCTGATGCAGAATTTTATCAGATGAAAATGCAAGCTGAGGCGAATAAATTACTTTTGTCTCAAGAATTCTTGGAACTCAAAAAATATGAGTCATTGGCACACAATACGAAAATATATTACGGGCAAGACATTCCAAGAATGTTTGCATATGGAAGTTGTTTGAATGATGTCAATTTAAAATCTAATAGCAATATTGAAGAGAAAAAGTTATGAGCAATGAATAATGCTACAATTTCATAATATCATTATTATTATTATTACATAAGATGAAATATGAATAATCTTATCTTTTTGGACAAAATACTTTTATGATAAAAAATTGAAAAACTTTGAAAAATTTACAAGTTCCAGTTGTGCGCAGGCACATTTTTTTACATAAAACATTACAAACATAGATTATACATACACTTTTAGAATTTCGGAGTGTTACTTATTCCTCCAAATTAATTGTGTGAGATTGAAATTTTGTATGAATGTATTAAATCCATGTAGATAAGAAGATGCATTATGAATACACAAATACATAATATTTTTTTTATTATACATAAAAAACAGTTTCTTTAATACAAGACGATAAAGTATTATGTGATGACTACACAATCATAAATTATAATTATAATATAATTACAAAAAAGAATATATCTAGACTAGAGACCTGAGAAAATGAGAATTGAAATAAAGTTTCACTTCGGTTATAATTATCAATAAGCTTCAATAATTTTAGAAACGACTTTTTTTCAAAGAAAAGACTTGTTTTCTTAAATGAAATAGAAATTGTATAATATTTAAAATATTAAATTTATATTATGGTTTATGATTATTTTATGTTTTATGATTATTAATCTCTAAAACAGTGCTGGGATTTATTTGCATATTTCGGCCGATTTTCAACTTGGTTCCTGTCTCCCTCGATTCCTGCCAATCGACACTTAGGTTGGACGCTGGTCAACGCGAGTAAAATAAGGGATAGGAACCAAGCTGGAAAATCGGCTGAAACGTACAAATAAATCCCAGCACTGCTCTAAAACATTTGTAGTAGTTTGTATTTTTTATTAAATTTTTCATTTATAACTGTATCTTCAATTTTTTTTATATGAAAATATATAATTGGTAAAATTTTATTTATCTTTCTCCCCCCCCCCTCTCTCTCTCTCTGATGTATTATTAGAGAATAAAAAAAATTAATGCCAAATTTAAAGGTAAACAAATTTTTGTTTATTTAATATATATGTGTAATGTGTTTCGGCATTGCCTTTTTTACAAGGAAAATTTTTCAAATTTATATAAGTTGAGAGATATTGGGATGAAATGAAATGAAAATGTGTCATTTGACTTTTTTACGATGTTCCTTCGTTCTACGCACATGAATTTTGGGCTCCTCCAATGGTAAGGATTTAACGTCACTTATATTCTGATTTAGCGTCCGTAATTCCTCCAACGCTCTTTTAGCTAATTTCCCTTCTGGTGTGGTCAATGGTTCCAAAAGAAGCATAGTCAGAGCTTTCTTTAAAAGATCCCTAGCTTCTTCCAATTGACAGGTCAGCTGCGTTGAAGAAATCTCACGCGCGGAATAAGATCGATTTGCCAATATTATTATAGGTAAATGCATCTCGTATAACATTATGCCTGAAATTTATAATATTGATAAATATTTTTCATAATTATATAAAAGTACTTTTATAAAATGTTATAATATCTACTTATTAATTTACTATTTGCTTATTATTTTTTCTACATATTTACAATTTGCTATCAGAATTTTTTATATTCTATGATATATATTTAATATATAATTAGAATTAAATAAGCAATATTGTGTTCATACCTTTTAAACGTGATATACCTGGCTCTACTATATCTAAGACATCATAGATTTCCTTACATGTATCCAACATTTTTTGTACAACCTTTTTCTGAGGATTGAGAGACGTTATTTCTTTTCTACAAGCCGTTAATAATTTCTGCTTTAAAGATAACATTAGGAAATGATTGGTATGCAGCGATCGGGATAATTTTTTAAGCAAGCTGTCTATCTTCTGAAAAATATTAGCTATTATTATTGCTGTAATGATTATAAAAAAAAAATGTTAACTTCTAAATATATTTCCAATTTATATCACGAACTTTTATGTCAACGTCCTCACATTCGTCGATAAGTGTTCTGCATATGTTCAACGTAGCTCTGATCAGACGACCGCCGTAGGTTTTCTTGCACATTTGACATTGCCATCGACTTTGTTCATATGGATCGATGGTGGAAATATCTTGTATGCCTATAAATCCTTTTTTGCAACGCGGACATAACACGCTACTCAAATGCGACTGCAATTCGTATGGATCCATACATAAAGAGCATTCGCATTCGAAATACTTTCCTTCTCGAAGATGATCCTTTCTATCAACTGTACCCTAGTTAAATATATTGATAATCTAGTATTAATTCCAAGTTTTCCAGCAAGAGACACAGATGACACAGTGTAACATAAAGATGAAATAATTGTGTTTAATAATAATAAATAACAAGAATCGATGAAAAAAAATTTTAATTTCAAAGAAATATCTCTTTACTCGTATTCAAAAAAATTATTTCTTTGGATCAATGAAAATTTCTTTGAAAATAAGATATTGTACATTCAAAGAAATAAGATATTGTATTTTCAAAGAAATTTTCATTGATCCAAAGAAATAATTTTTTTGAATACCAGCAAAGAGATATTTCTTTGAAATTAAAATTTTTTTTTATTTTTCAGTGTATAATTCTGTGATTGTTACTATGTTATGCGGGATCTACAATAGAAGTTATAGCAATCGTAGGGTCTTAAGTCGTAAAAAATTGACCAATCATAGTCGATTCTTTTCATATTCGACTGTGATTGGTTAATTTTCTATGACTTAAGACTCTACGTCTGCTACGACTTCTATTGTAGACCTCGCTTTACACTACAGTGTTTATATATAAAACAAGAAAATATTGCTTTTTAAAATTCATTCAATAGATATTGTTAATAATAAGAATCTCTTTTAGATCTAACCACAATAAAAATGTTTTTGATAAAAAAGTAGCTTTTAATTAAATCATTAATTAGATATTAATGAATATAACTTAAATTATAAAATCTTCGAATATTGAAATATTGAAATATCAGCAAAAAAAAGCAACATATTAATTTCATCATATTTATGTAATTACTGACCAGCAGTGACGAAGTATAATTGAAAAGAATAGGTTCATTCTGTTTGATTGCTACACTTGCATAAACAGTCAGCTGAAAATTGTCGTCTACGGTGAGATGAGTATTGCCTCTGCAATCATGAGCCATCAAAGTTGCTTCAATATATAAACCTCGCAGAAGGAGACCGTCAAGAGCACTAGGTGATCGCAACTCAAAAGTATTCACATCCAAAATTCCGCACAATTTCTGCATTAATTCCGTGTTCGGCGACTCAATCTCAGCCGGCCAACGAAGCCTTCGAATTACCTGTGTTACATACATAATACTGCACGTTATAGAATGGGACAACATCTCTTGGTAAATATTGGGTTGGAGAAAAAGTTTCTGAAGTATTTTCCCAAGTAGAACAACAAGTCATTATGATATCAATATGAAGTCAAAATGATCAATATGAACTCCAAAATAATCATTAAAAGTCATTTTTCAATCATTTTCGATTCATTTTAATGTCATTTTTTTGACGTAATAGTGATTTGCTGTTCTGCTTGGGAAATATATATATTCTGCTTGGTTGTTAACTCAAAATTATATTATATATACAATATCTTCGTTAAAAATGATCAAAATTTCAATTAAAAAAAATTGTTTTAAAGCTTGAAATCTCTATTTTCGAATGGTTTACTATTTTTAATGGTTACTGTTTTTAATTTATGTAAGTTTTATAATTTTTATATATAGAAAACTACTAAGCTGAAAAAAAAAAGGAATTTTTTTTCTCACTTTGTGGGTCTGTCATATGCCAAATAAATTTTCGACTATCTATATCGTGAAAGTTTGGAATTTTCTTTATAAAATCGTTTTTTAAAAATGTTTCTACAATTTTTTATTCTTGAATTATTCACGAGAGTAAAAAGGAACATTCTGACTTTGCTCATAACTCTATACATTATTGTATTGCAATTAAAAAAACAGATTCTTAAAATATTGCTCTATCGAATAGTATCACGCTAACTTTTTAAATGTAAAATATATATACATTTGAGTTACAAATATGATATTACTATCCTTATAACTATTGCGCAATGGAAAAAGTAATACCACATTTTTAGCTCAAATGTACATATATTTCATTTTTTTTAAATTGGCAATTGCACACCACTTGAATATCTTAGGAATATTTATGCTATTCTTTTATTTTGCATAGTGAATTGTGGATTAAACGTTCAAAATATATATAAATCTAATTTATGCAAAACACACGTCTACAACATTGACTTCTCTGTCCCTCCAAACGGACGTGCCAATCCTTTTATCCAAATGAGCCTCCATACAATCTATTTTTTCCCACACAGCTGGATTTTTGTGTTTTATTATCCATAGTCGCAAGGCCAATAAAATTCCTGCTACATCAATTCTGTTTTCTGTTAATAGATCTCGATTATCTTTAAATATTTGGCATTCTTCATTCGTATGATGATTTGTTCGTATCTTCAAAGATAAGAAAAAGAAGATTAAAAATGATATTTCGAAAGTATCATAGTGTTATGTAAGGCGCGCAGCGATTCTCAAATTTTATTTTTGTTATATTATTTTTGTCTTTCTTAGATAAGCAAAATTTCATACAATTACTGATTGCATACATTTTTTCCAAGTAATCTTGCTTGTAATAGTTTTTTAAGTTTTATCCAGTGCATCGTGCGAATATATTTCTTTTCTCGTATGATAACAAATTCTTTCTCTTTGAGAGAATCGCGGATGTAATGTACTCCAGTTTATTACCTCGCATGCTACGCTGCACAGCGGCACAAATTTACATCTGGAGCAAGCATACTGCCTTCCTTCGCCAATTTTTGGTAACGTGCGCATACAGGCAAAGCAGAAACAATCCTTCTTATATACCATCGGACCGATCGCGATCGGTTCTTCCCGAATTAAAATTTCCCCTGGTACTATGTTTTTAGCTGTTACGAGATACCTTATAAACAAAAGATATATAAGATTATAAAAATAATTACAATTATGCAAAATTAAATATGTAATTACTTCAATATATAGCACAAACGATTTATTTTGTAAATGCAAAAAGTACTAAATTTATTTTAAAGACAAAATCATAAACATATAAAGGAATTCATTTCTTCTATATTAATTCTACAATTCCTTTTAAAATTATTTAATGAAAGACAAAAAAAACAATTTAACTGTATAAAATAAAGAGTGTCCAAATGATAAGATAATGTTTTCAAATGATCATATGTTTCGTGACTTCGTCACAATTTGATTATACATTGATTATACATTTATTGATTATACATATACATAAATTATGCAAATAATTAATTATATTGTATTAATATTGTGCTAAATAGCTAACTTGCAATTATACCTTCCAAGTTTTTTCGAATGCGCAATCTTATACTTCGCAGTAGACGTCATGTCTCCAGATTACTTCCTTCAAGTTAGCGATAGTCGATCCGTAACTGGCATCAGCAAGCAGACATCAGTAATACGAACCGTCTTCCTTAGGCACTTACGCGACACGCTGTATTATTAGACCGCATGGCATTGCGCGCAATCTGTAATGTTAGTATGCAGAACGTGATGCACGTATTGGCAGTTACAACAAAACGATACAAATTTCTTTATTTTAAGAACTTCAAATTAAAAAAATTAATTGCTCTATTAAGTACGTTATATATGTATAACAAAAAAAGAAAAATCTACTAAACATCTTTTTAAGACATCTTATTGAAAACTCATACCATTGAAAAAAATCCCATGTAAATTTTTTGTACACACATGCTATATCTATAATATGTATACATATATTTGATACAAAATTAAAAATATTCTTAAAATGTTGTATAAATTTCTTTAATTGTCATTCTTTTAATTATTGAGATATTCTTCTACTCTATACGAAGACAATTCAATAATAATCAAGACTATTGTAATTCATTGTAATATACTACACATAATATTTTAAAGAAAGATATTTGTGTGTATATTTAGGACTTTCAGGATGATATTTCTCAGTTTATTCTGCTTCCAATTTCTGTCATATATATGCTATACATATATATTCATTTATTATATGTTTAAGTTCTTGCGAATTAGATATAAATATTTTCCATATAATTTTCTGATTGTTTCATAAAATCATTTCTCTTGATTAATAAATATAAACAGATGGAATTGGCTATTAGTAATAAGAAACCTCAAGAAGTATAATGTTTATTAATATAAGTAAGTTTGTACAAGTAACGAGATTTTACAAAAGATACTTATAAATCATTTATGGACTGTTCCAGTTGAATTATAGATTCTTTTGCGACAAGTCCTATTTGTCCTTCGGATGTTTCTGATGGTTCTAAGCTTAATATCATAACCGCCTCTTTTAGGATATTCGCCGCTTCTATCATTTTGGATTTTAGTTTGGCCTCGTCAATGACACCGGCATTCCACTGATCTTTAGCCAAGAATAGTAACGGTGCGTGTAACTCGTATAACGTCATGCCTGCCAAAAAGATAAGGCAATAAAGTTATCCAAACATCTTTTCTCTAATTGGAAATACACTTAAAAAACACATACCTCTTACACGACTGTACCCCGGCTCCACAACGTCCAATACTTGAAGTAATAAACGACACATATCAACTTTGTGCTCCAATACAACATCTGGCAAATCGTCTAACAAGTATTCGTCAACCCGACCATACATTTGAGTCAATGAGTGCCTAAGAAATATTATTTTTAGGAATTATTAATAATACAACATGAAAAGTGTGTACGAAAAAAAATATATATATGTATATATATATATATATATATATATATATATATATAAAATTAAAATTATTCATTAAGGTATGTACCTATTATTAGATTTTCGGTTAATTGCAAATTTGGCAAAGCGAATTAAGCTCGATAAAATAAAGTTAATTCCGTTGAATTTAATTAATTTACCTTAACATTGAAAGAAAAGCATGATGAGGATGTAAAACTAATCGGTACTTTTTCATAACGGTTTCCCTCTTGTAAATCGCATCAGCTCCGTCAGCTCCGCTGATTGCTTCAGCGGCGTCTACTTGCGCTTGAATGATCCGGAGAATTTTTCGCACTGCTTGTCCGTTGGTAGAAAAATCGCAATGCGTACACTTCCATGTACTTTCCGAATCTGGCATATATTTTTAATTATGAAGACATAATTATGTTATATTCTAAACGTTAATAGATTTGAAACTTTTATCAATGTCATTATACGCCAAATATTGAAATCAATATAATTTCAATTTCTGACACTGAAAGAACTTTATGTTGATTTTTGCATTTTGTTTATTGCAAAATAAGCATGAGAAATGTTATTGCATGATTAGGATATTTAAAACTGAGCTCAACTGTACTTATTTCAATAATCCTTGATTTTTGCTCAATTAACGTATATCATAAATTTAAAAGAAAATTATTTATTAAAAAAATTATAATAGATGCTATTGCATGATACCTAGAGAATCCAGTGGTAAAACAATCCCGTTGTCGCATTTGTTACACTTCAGCGAGGACATGTGAGTGCCCAATTCTGTAGGATCTGAACATCGCGGGCACGCACAGGCGAAGTGTTTGCCCTCGAGTAGATGCTCTCTCCGTAGGATCGTTGGAAGTAATGAGTGAGTGTAACTCGCGTAAAGTTCACCGCCCGCAGGAATTTTAAGTGTAGTACGCAGCCGTATCCTGTAGAAGGCGTGTATAATTGCTATTTACATTTAATACGGGGTTATCTTCATCAGCATAATAAACCATGTGAGATTTCTTGAAGGATCGCACAATGTGCAATTTAATTGAGGAAGGACTGTGCACGAGCATGTAACAAGTAAGTAAAATGCTGTTGTTAAGATACCGCGCTTAAATTTTTTACTAGTAGTAAATGTTTAGTGTTTAGTATCATTAGACAGAATTGCGTTTTTATTTCGTTAAGTAATTCGTAGATAATGATTATTAATTGATATACCTATAATCAATTGGTGATATGCTGTGAGATGTGTTCGAGACACATGAGTGATTCATCATAGCGACTGTTGGATAAAGACCACGTGCGCTGAATCCTTTCGCCGTCCGAACTTCGAACGTATTAATCTCCAAAATACCGCATATCGTTTGTATGTACTTCTCTGAGAATCTGCAAACATTTGTTGACTGTTCCATTTTCAAATAATACAGTTTCACATTAAAACAATATTAAGCGGTTTCTAGACGCACACTATTAATGCGCAATAATTTTGTACAGTATTATTGATGTCACCTTTAAACAATTTAAAACACAGTTTGAGAACTTAATAAGTCTCTATACGATTAATAATATTATATACAATATCAGGTATTGTGCAACAATATTAATCGCCCAGGAACCGCTTTAGTAAAATGCAATAAATATACCTATCAAGTTTGAGCCGTTTTCTCAGATAATCTACGATATTGATTTGATCTGACTTCCATTGACTTTTTTGACATCTTGTTTTATTATGCGCTTCCATATCCTTTACCTCTTTGTTCCATCTTTCGACGTTTCTCTCCGACTCCAACAATAATCTCAATGGCGTTATGCATTCTAATTGCGGTACACCGTTTTCGCTATTCCCATCCAGCGCGGCGTCTACGTTAAACTTCTCGTTCGCCTGTGCAAACACCTGCCGAAGAAAATAGATCTTTAGATATGCAAAACACAATATCAAGAAGAAACAGATATTCGCAGTTAAGGAAAGCTATATATCTATAGCTATATGTATTTATATAAATATAAAGATTAAAATGAGAATATACTGCAAAGTTTTCCAATACTTTCTATAGCTCTTCACTTATTGAAAAGATTTACGATCTTAATTTTTCGCAGAATTTGAGAAAATTTCGAAAAAAACTCTTCAATTAAAATCTTATTTACCTGGCACTCGTAATCTTTATGTTGTGGAGCATTTTCGCATTCTTCGCCACATACGGGCCATCCGCACTTGGAACATAGCGATTTGTCATCCGGTTCAAGAGGCCAAGGTGTAAAGCAGGACAGACACAACGGATACGTACATGCCTTCGGTCCAATGACAAAGGGCATTTCCGTGATGATTTCTTCACCAGCACGTAGTTCTCTATTCGCGACCATGTATCTGTCAAATCAAATTTTTTTAAATAAACACTTTAGTGAAACATATGTGATCAAAATAATTAGAGTTTAATTTAGAAAATTGCTGTTATAATTTTCTTTGGCATGTCAAAGCAGATTTATTTCTTTCTAAAATCATAAACTTTTTAAATTCTATTTTTGGCAATTCTTTTTAAAATCTATTTTACTTTGGACATATCATATTTGAATGATTTTACAAGTTTATATTACCGAATGAATCCCGTGTATTCATTAATTCCTCCGGTTTCTTTTGCAATTGTTTCATTTAATTCAGATTAAGCCTAATGCATAAGCCATATAGCTTAATGTTAGCCACGAATTCTTATTAAGAGAATATTATACTTCTTTTAATTTAAAATTATTCGTAGATTTCCCATTTCATATTTTATCTCAGATTTGAATAATTTATCAGTTCTACTCTTTCATTTTTTCTTACCTGCCAACCTGTTCATTCTGTAGCACTTTGTATGCCTGTGATGCAGATACGTCATTTTGCTAAAACAATCAGAAAACGAAATCGTGTGTTGTTAAAACTGAAATTATTATATCGTAAATTACATGGATTAATGTTACAAATTTTAACATTTCTCGCGAAAATTAAATAGATAAGAATATCTAAGATCGTAGGAATAATTAGAATGTAAATTCCATTCAAACTCTAATTAACTCAATTAGCTGTTATGGTAATTCAATTAACCAAATTTATTTATGTTATGTCTGTGTTATGTCTGTGTTATGTCTCTAGAATTGATTCTCCCTAATTTTCTTTACACAATCAAAAAATATAAAATATTTATTTAGTTCAAGTATCATTTGATAAGTTTACACGCGCACACACACACACACACAATCAAATTAATTAATTTGATTCAAATATTACTGTGACATACCGATTCTTGCGACATACTCAGTTGAGAATCAAGTTAACAAGAAGCAATTAACTTCCCTCGTTGATGAGTTGTTGATACCGCATCGATTGAAGATTCGTACTTGAACTGAGCCAGAGATCGTACTTACTAGGAGAGATCGCACTTTATATTCTTGGCTTATTAAAAATATCGCACATAAGCTCTGCCAATAGTACAATCTACAGTTCCTACTAGGTGAATAACGAGATTTGTTTTCGCAACTTTCGGACACGACGCGTTGCAATCAGAAACGTTGCGACTACGCGGTCGATGTGTATTTTTGGTACTCCAAATGTACAGAAACATCCAAAAGCTGATCGTTTTCCGCAGATTCATCGTGACTATGCATTATTTCAAACTGATAATAATGAACCTTTTCTTTTATATTTAAGGGGATCCTAACACATATTGGGTCATTTAAAAAGTATCCGCGGTTTTTTCATTCAAAAATTGAACAAAAAATCGCGGATACTTTTTAAATGACCTAATATTTTATCTCTAATAATATTTAATTTTTGAAGTTGATTATTTGACAATTATTATTTGACATTATTTTAAAAAATACATTAATTTCGTTACTACAAAATACACAACCAAATCTCATAAAAAATATAAACAATATCAATAACATAAAGTTTTATAACATACGTGCAAAATAATTTTATAAAAACTCAAGCAGAATAATAAGTCATTATAATATCAAAAAGATGTCAAAATGACTCCAAAATATTTATAATTCATTTTAACGTCATTTTAATATCATTTTGATATTATCGTGACTTGTTCTGCTTGAGAAATTCTTTCTCTCTCTCTCTCTCTCTCTCTCTCTCTCTCTCTCTCTCTCTCTCTCTCTTTCGTGAGAATTGTTAAAAATATTGAACAAAATATAATTACCAGCTTCAACATTTATTGCGGATCAGTAGCTTTATCCGTATTTGAATCATTTATCTAATTTAAGAAATTATCATTTTATTTGAAAGCGTCAAAACTCTGCTCAATCATCATTTAGTGATTTGATCACATGATCATATGATCACATCTTTTCATCATCATCATATTGTTGAGATTCTATCACAATGTTGATGAACAATGACAATGCTGAAAAATATTTTAAAATTTAAACAAAATTGTAACTTTTCAAATGAATTATTATAATAATCTTTTTTTAAAAATAGAAATAAGTTTCTTAGTTTAAAAACTTACATTAGAGATCCTATTTTTAAATTAGAGCGCACATTATTTGGTACACTGTATAAAAACACTATATATCAAAAGCTTGACAAAAAGTTGAAAGAGAGTTAACTAGAAACACCAGTTATTTTTATTTATAATTTTATCTTACGAAATTACAATCTCTCGAATGATAGCTTGAAAATGATCTGCCTTCGACGTTCAATCATCCGCTGTAATCCGAGCAAACGCCTAGATCGAATTTTCACACACATGTAATCATATTAATATATTGACATATAAATTTATATAATATTTATATAATATTTATATAATATTGAAATATATAGTATTGTACATATATAAATTTGCACACTTATTGAAATATGTGAGAGACAAGATTAGATTAAGATAAATTAGGATGATAAATTATATAATTTAGAAAAATTATAGGTAAATATGTAGATTAGGGGAGCCCTCCTCCCTACATATGTAATAATATGAAA